>NW_025744821.1:31159-250000 GCF_021184085.1 Oncorhynchus gorbuscha
GTCGAGATCACGAATCCCTCCCAGCTGCATGGGCTCAGTCTCAAAGCCAGAGGAGGGAGATGGTTGCGATGCGGAGCAGGAAACACCGTTGATGCGAGCTCTCTTCCACGAGCCCGGTGACGAAGATCTACCCGTCGTTCTATGCGGATGGCGAGAGCAATCAAAGAGTCCACATCTGAAGGAACCTCCCGGGAGAGAATCTCATCCTTAACCACTGCGTGGAGTCCCTCCAGAAAACGAGGCGAGCAGCGCCGGCTCGTTCCACTCACTAGAGGCAGCAAGAGTGCGAAACTCAATAGAATAATCCGTTATGGGCCGTTCACCTTGGCATAAGGAAGCCAGGGCCCTAGAAGCCTCCCTACCAAAAACTGAACGGTCAAAAACCGAATCATCTCCTCTTTAAAGTTCTGGAACTTGTTAGAGCAATCAGCCCTTGCCTCCCAGATAGCTGTGCCCCATTCTCGAGCCCGGCCAGTAAGGAGTGAAATGGCGTAAGCAACCCGAGCTCTCTCTCTAGAGTATGTGTTGGGTTGGAGAGAGAACACAATCTCACACTGCGTGAGAAAGGAGCGGCACTCAGTGGGCTGCCCGGAGTAGCAAGGTGGGTTATTAACCCTAGGTTCTGGAGGCTCGGCAGGCCAGGAAGTAACAGGTGGCACGAGACGTAGACTCTGGAACTGTCCAGAGAGGTCGGAAACCTGAGCGGCCAGGTTCTCACGGCATGGCGAGCAGCAGACAATTCCTGCTCGTGTCTGCGAGCATGGCTCCCTTGGATCTCGACGGCAGTGTAACGGCGTCTGAAGTCGCTGGGTCCATTCCTTGGTCGGTTCCTTCTGTCATGCAGGTGAAAGAGGACCCAAAGCGACTTAACAGAAACAGAGTTTATTCAAGTCCAAACAGAAAACGACAAATCCTGAATCCTTAACAGGAAATGTCAAACAGGGAATAACAGAAATCCTCTAGTCTGTAGAGGGAATAACAGGAGAAGCGGCCACAGACTGCAGAGACACCTGCTCAGGCGCAGCATCTGATGAAGACAAAACACCTGCAGGACAGCAGCATCTGATGAAGGCAAAAACACGACAGGACAGGGCGATACACAATCACAGCACGGTGAATTCTAAACAAGGAACCGACAGGACAGGAACGGAACACAAAGGAATAAATAGGGACTCTAATCAGGGGAAAGGATCGGGAACAGGTGTGGGAAGACTAAATGATGATTAGGGGAATAGGAACAGCTGGGAGCAGGACGGAACGATAGAGAGAAAGAGAGAGCGAGAGAGTGAGAGAGGGAGGGGAGAGAAAGGCATGGATGCTATGGACTGGCCCGCCCATTCCCCAGACCTGAATCCAATTGAGCACATCTGGGACATCATGTCTCGCTCCATCCACCAACAGACTGCCAACAGACTGTTGCACCACAGGCTGTCCAGGAGTTGGCGGATGCTTTAGTCCAGGTCTGGGAGAAGATCCCTCAGGAGACCATCCGCCACCTCATCAGGAGCATGCCCAGGCGTTGTAGGGAGGTCATACAGGCACGTGGAGGCCACACATACTACTGAGCCTCATTTTGACTTGTTTTAAGGACATTACATCAGCCTGTAGTGTGGTTTTCCACTTTAATTTTGAGTGTGACTCCAAAACCAGACCTCCATGGGTTGATTAATTTGATTTCCATTGATAATTTTTGTGTGATTTTGTTGTCAGCACATTCAACTATGTAAAGAGAAATTGTATTTAATAAGAATATTTCATTCATTCAGATCTAGGATGTGTTATTTTAGTGTTCCCTTTATTTTCTTGAGCAGTGTGTATACAAAAAAATTATACATATTATTTCCAGACTAATTAACACGGGATAAGACAAACACACGTCCGACTGCTACGCCATCTTGGATAACAATGGCCCAGGCATCGATGACGTCATCCCCACAGTGACCGTACGTACATACCCCAAGCAGATGCCCTGGATTACAGGCAACATCCGCACTGAGCTAAAGGCTAGAGTTGCCGCATTCAAGGAGAGGGACTCTAACCCGGAAGCTTATAAGAAATCCCGCTATGCCCTCCGACGAACCATCAAACAAGGGAAAGCATCAAAACCGGACTAAGATCGAATGGTACTACACCGGCTCAGACACTCGTTGGATGTGCCAGGGCTTGCAAACCAATACAAACTACAAAGGGAAGCACAACCGAGAGCAACCCATTGACACTAGCCTACCAGACAAGCCAAACTACTTTTATGCTCGCTTCAAGGCAAATAACACTGAAACATGCATGAAAGCACCAGCTGTTCCACACGAATGTGTGATCACGCTCTCCACAATCGACGTGAGTAAGACCTTTATCCTCTTAAGTCGACCCGACACGCATGCGTCCCATCTAGCCATCTGGAAATGCAAATGCGCTACGCTAAATGCTAATAGCACTCGTTAAAACTCAAACGTTCATTAAAACACACATGCAGGGTACTGAATTAAAGCTACACTCGTTGTGAATCCAGCCAACAAGTCAGATTTTTTCAAATGTTTTTCGGCGAAAGCATGAGAAGCTATTATCTGATACCATGCAACACCCCGAAATACCTGAAGGGGACGTAAACAAAATAATTAGCATAGCCGGCGCTACACAAAACGCAGAAGTAAAATATAAAACATTCATTACCTTTGACGATCTTCATTGTTGGCACTCCTAGATGTCCCATAAACATCACTATTGGGTCTTTTTTCAATTAAATCGTTCCATATATACCCTAAATATCGATCTATGAAGAGTGTGTGATCCAGGAAAAAAGACCGTTTTAAAACGCAACGTCATTTTTTAAAATAAAAAAAGTTGACGATAAACTTTCACAAAACACTTCGAAATACTTTTGTAATCCAACTTTAGGTATTAGTAAACATTAATAATCTATCAAATTGATCATGGGGCGATGTGTATTCAATATCTCCACGTCTTGATCTCATGGTCGAAAATTTCTCATCCAAAACATCCTGTCGGAGACCGGAAGGAATCTCTCTTACTCGTTTGACCAAGAAACAAAGCCCAGGCAATTTACAAGACTGGCGACATCGTGTGGAAGCTGTAGGACTTGCAATCTCAGCCCCATGTAATTTGGTTTCCCATAAACAATACATGCAAGTGGCGCATTGATACTTTTTCCAGTTTTCAGTGATCAGTTTTTCTTGCGCTTTTCGATTAAACGCAGGCTCTGTTATAGTCATAGCCGTGATTTAACCAGTTTTAGAAATGTCAGAGTGTTTTCAATCCACACATACTAATCATATGCATATACTATATTCCTGGCATGAGTAGCAGGACGCTGAAATGTTGCGCGATTTTTAACAGAATGTTCGAAAAAGTAGGGGGTAGGCTTAACAGGTTTTAAACAGGTCAACATTCACAAGACTGCAGGGCCAGGCGGATTACCAGGATGTGCACTGCGAGCATGCGCTGACCAACTGACAAGTGTCTTCACTGAAAATTTCAACCTCTCCCTGTCCAATTCTGTAATACCAACATGTTTCAAGCAGACCACCACAGTACCTGGCCCAAGTACATTAAAGTAACATGCCTAAATGACTACCGACCCATAGCACTCACGTATGTAGCCATGAAGTGCTTTGAAGGCTGCTCATGGCACACATCAACACCATTATCCCAGAAACCCTATACCCACTACAATTTGCATACCACCCCAACAGATCCACAGATGATGAAATCTCTATTGCGTTCCACACTGCCCTTTCCCACCTGGACAAAAGGAGCACCTATGTGAGGAATCTATTAATTTGACTACAGCTCAGTGTTCAACATCATAGTGCCCTAAAAGCTCATCACAAAGCTAAGGACCCTGGGACTAAACACCTCCCTCTGTAACTGCATCCTGGACTTCCTGATGGGCCGCCCCAGGTGCTATGGGTAGGTGACAACACATCCGTCACGCTGATCCTCAACACATGGGGGCCCTCAGGGGTGTGTGCTCAGTCCCCTCCTGTACTCCCTGTTCACTCATGACTGCACGGCCAGCCACGACTCCAACACCATAATTCAGTTTACTGATGACACAACAGTGGTAGGCCTGATCAAGTAACTCACCGGCCAGTTTCTTTAGGTACACCACCCCGTTCACGAAAGTGGATTGCTCCTACAGACATTGAGTCACATGGTTGTGGCTTGCTATATAAAGCAGGCAGCCAACCATCGAGGCATTCAGTTACAGTTCGATTGAATGTTAGAAGGGGCAAAACACCGGATCCAGTATCTCAGAATGGACCACCCTCCATGGCTTTTCACACATGAATGTGTCTAGGGTTTCCTGAGAATTGTGTGACAAACAAAAAACATCCAGTCATGTGGGCGAAAACAGCTCTGGTCAAAGGATAATGGCAAGAATAGTGCTAGCTAACTTGTGGGCCACAAACAGATAAATAACAGAGCAGTACTACAGTGGTGAGCAGAATGACATCTCGGAACTCACAACTTGTGATCCTTGTCACGGATGGGCTATAGCAGCAGACGGCCACAACTGGTTCCACTCCTATAACTTCTTAGCGATCTCTTCCCGCTCAGATCCAGGTAATGGGATTGATTTGACAACATCCAGTGAAATCGCCAAATTCAAAAACAGAAATAGTCATAATAAAAATTCACAAAAGACACATGTATAATACATCAAAATAAATCTTAACTTCTTGTTAACCAAGCCACAGTGTCAGATTTTTAAAAAGGCTTTACAGCAAAAGCAGGGCATGCGATTATCTGAGGACAGCACCCCGCATACAAACACATGAAAATCAGATTTCAACCAGCCAGGTGCGACACAAAATTCTGAACTAAATATATAATTCATGCCTTACCTTTGAAGATCGTCTTCTGTTGGCACTCCATAATGTCCCAGAAACATCACAAATGGTCCTTTTGTTAAATAATTTCCTTCTTTATATCCCCAAAATGTCAATTTATTTGGTGCGTTTGATTCAGAAAATACACTCGCCCAACATGACTACAAAGTATCTGATAAGTTACCTGTAAACCTGGTCCAAACATTTCAAACAACATTCCTAATCCAAATTTAGGCATCCTAAAATGTATATAATCGATAAAATATAAGACGGGTAAACTGTGTTCAATACAGGACGAAAGTGAAGCACGTTCCAGGTTGTGCGCACCAAAAGATTAGAGTGCACCTGGAGTGACACATGGAAAGAACAGGGCTACTTCTTCATTTCTCAAAAGAAAAACATCAACCAATTTCTAAAGACTGTTGACATCTAGTGGAAGACATAGGAACTGCAAGCATATTTCTATTAAAAAGGGCTTACCATAGAAAGCAAATGGAAAACACATTGAGCTCAAAAATTGTGCTCGGGGTTTCACCTGCCAAAATAAGTTCTGTTATACTCACAGACAGTTTTAGAAACCTCAGAGTGTTTTCTATCCAAATATATTAAAAATATGCATATCCTAGCTTCTGGGCCTGAGTGGCAAGAATAGTGCAAGCTAACACAGACAGACAAATAAGACAAATAACAGAGCAGTACAACAGTCTGGTGCAGAATGATATCTTGGAACTCACAACTTGTCGCTCCCTGTCCCGGATGGGCTATAGCAGCAGACCGCCACACCTGGTTCAACTCCTATAAGCTAAAAACAAGAAGAAGCGGCTCCAGTGAACATACGATCGCCAACACCGTACAATTGAGGAGTCGAAAAACATTGCATGATCCGATGAATCCCGGTTCCTGTTGTGTCATGCTGATGGCAGAGTCAGGTTCCCTCGGAGAGTTCATCAATGAGCTTGATGCCTTGATAAGCTCCTTTCCTGAGGACGGCTCACCTCTCACAGTTCTGGGCAACTTTAACCTCCCCACGTCTACCTTTGACTCATTCCTCTCTGCCTCCTTCTTTCCACTCCTCTCCTCTTTTGACCTCACCCTCTCACCTTCCCCCCCCTACTCACAAGGCAGGCAATACGCTCGACCTCATCTTTACTAGATGCTGTTCTTCCACTAACCTCATTGCAACTCCCCTCCAAGTCTCCGACCACTACCTTGTATCCTTTTCCCTCTCGCTCTCATCCAACACCTCCCACACTGCCCCTACTCGGATGGTATCGCGCCGTCCCAACCTTCGCTCTCTCTCCCCCGCTACTCTCTCCTCTTCCATCCTATCATCTCTTCCCTCTGCTCAAACCTTCTCCAACCTATCTCCTGATTCTGCCTCCTCAACCCTCCTCTCCTCCCTCTCTGCATCCTTTGACTCTCTATGTCCCCTATCCTCCAGGCCGGCTCGGTCCTCCCCTCCCGCTCCGTGGCTCAATGACTCATTGCGAGCTCACAGAACAGGGCTCCGGGCAGCCGAGCGGAAATGGAGGAAAACTCGCCTCCCTGCGGACCTGGCATCCTTTCACTCCCTCCTCTCTACATTTTCCTCCTCTGTCTCTGCTGCTAAAGCCACTTTCTACCACTCTAAATTCCAAGCATCTGCCTCTAACCCTAGGAGGCTCTTTGCCACCTTCTCCTCCCTCCTGAATCCTCCTCCCCCTCCCCCTCCTCCCTCTCTGCAGATGACTTCGTCAACCATTTTGAAAAGAAGGTCGACGACATCCGATCCTCGTTTGCTAAGTCAAACGACACCGCTGGTTCTGCTCACACTGCCCTACCCTGTGCTCTGACCTCTTTCTCCCCTCTCTCTCCAGATGAAATCTCGCGTCTTGTGACGGCCGGCCGCCCAACAACCTGCCCGCTTGACCCTATCCCCTCCTCTCTTCTCCAGACCATTTCCGGAGACCTTCTCCCTTACCTCACCTCGCTCATCAACTCATCCCTGACCGCTGGCTACGTCCCTTCCGTCTTCAAGAGAGCGAGAGTTGCACCCCTTCTGAAAAAACCTACAGTTGATCCCTCCGATGTCAACAATTACAGACCAGTATCCCTTCTTTCTTTTCTCTCCAAAACTCTTGAACGTGCCGTCCTTGGCCAGCTCTCCCGCTATCTCTCTCTGAATGACCTTCTTGATCCAAATCAATCAGGTTTCAAGACTAGTCATTCAACTGAGACTGCTCTCCTCTGTATCCCGGAGGCGCTCCGCACTGCTAAAGCTAACTCTCTCCTCTGCTCTCATCCTTCTAGATCTATCGGCTGCCTTCGATACTGTGAACCATCAGATCCTCCTCTCCACCCTCTCTGAGTTGGGCATCTCCGGCGCGGCCCACGCTTGAATTGCATCCTACCTGACAGGTCGCTCCTACCAGGTGGTGTGGCGAGAATCTGTCTCCTCACCACGCGCTCTCACCACTGGTGTCCCCCAGGGCTCTGTTCTAGGCCCTCTCCTATTCTCGCTATACACCAAGTCACTTGGCTCTGTCATAACCTCACATGGTCTCTCCTATCATTGCTATGCAGACGACACACAATTAATCTTCTCCTTTCCCCCTTCTGATGACCAGGTGGCGAATCGCATCTCTGCATGTCTGGCAGACATATCAGTGTGGATGACGGATCACCACCTCAAGCTGAACCTCGGCAAGACGGAGCTGCTCTTCCTCCCGGGGAAGGACTGCCGTTCCATGATCTCGCCATCACGGTTGACAACTCTATTGTGTCCTTCTCCCAGAGCGCTAAGAACCTTGGCGTGATCCTGGACAACACCCTGTCGTTCTCAACCAACATCAAGGCGGTGGCCCGTTCCTGTAGGTTCATGCTCTACAACATCCGCAGAGTACGACCCTGCCTCACACAGGAAGCGGCGCAGGTCCTAATCCAGGCACTTGTCATCAATATAGGCTGGTGGTGGGGGTGTACCGCTCTCCAATACGCAACAACTGCGTGATGCCATCACGTCATTATGGAGCAACATCCTGGTGGAACTTTTCCGACTTGTAGACTCCATGCCTGAACAATTCTAGCTGTTCTGGAGGCAAAGGGGGGTCCAAACAGGAACTAGATGGGTGAAACTAATAAACTGGCCAGTGAGTATATAAACTGAGCAAAAAATAAATGTCCCTTTTTGAGGACCCTGTCTTTCAATTGTAAAGGGTTTTAACACTGTTTCCAATGCTTGTTCAATGAACCATGAACAATTAATGAACATGCACCTGTGGAACGGCCGTTAAGCTACTAACAGCTTACAGACATTAGGCAATTAAGGTGACAGTTATGAAAACTTAGGACACTAAAGAGGCATTTCTACCTACTCTGAAAAACACTTAAAGAAAGATGCCTAGGGTCCCTGCTCATCTGAACGTGAACATGCCTTAAGCATGCTGCAAGGAGGCATGAGGACTGCAGATGTGACCAGGGCAAAATATTGCAATGTCCGAACTGTGAGACGCCTAAGACAGCTAATGATCCTCGCAGTGGCAGACCACGTGTAACAACACCTCCACAGGATCGGTACGTCTGAACATCACACCTGCAGGACAGGTACAGGATGGCAACAACAACTGCCCGAGTTACACCAGGAACGCACAATCCCTCCATCAGTGCTCAGACTGTCCGCAATAGGCTGAGAGAGGCTGGACCGAGGGCTTGTATGCCTGGTGTAAGGCAGGTCCTCACCAGACATCACCAGCAACAATGTCGCCTATGGGAACAAACTCAACATCACTGGACCAGACAGGATTGGCAAAAAGTGCTCTTCACTGACAAGTTGCGGTTTTGTCTCACCAGGGGTGATGATCGGATTCGTGCTTATCGTCGATGGGAATGAGCATGACATCGAGGCCTGTACTCTGGAGCGGGATTTATTTGGAGGTGGAGGGTCCTTCATGGTCTGGGGCGGTGTGTTACAGCATCATCGGATTGAGCTTGTTGTCATTGCAGGCAATCTCAACGCTGTGCGTTACAGGAAGACATCCTCCTCCCTCATGCGGTACCGTTCCTGCAGGCTCATCCTGACATGACCCTCAAGCATGACATTGCCACCAGCCATACTGCTTGTTCTGTGCATGATTTGCTGCAATACAGGAATGTCAGTGTTCTGCCATGGCCAGCGAAGAACCCACATATCAATCCCTTTGAGCACGTCTGGGACCTGTTGGACCGGAGGGTGATGGCTAGGGCCATTCCCCACAGAGATGTCCAGGAATGTGCAGGTGCCTTGGTGGAAGAGAGTGGTAATATCTCACAGCAAGAACTGGCATATCTGGTGCATTCCATGAGCAAGAGATGCACTGCAATACCTAAAGCAGCTGGTGGCCACACTAGATATTGACTGTTTCTTTTGATTTCTGACTCACCCTTTGTTCTGAGACACATTATTCCATTTTTGTTAGTCACATGTCTGTGGAACTTGTTCAGTTTATGTTTCAGTTATTGAATCTTATGTTCATACAAATATCGCCTACCCTACGTGTTAACTTGACCATGTCTATTCCAATGTATCTCAGAGAATTAATAGAATTGTACAAAATGAGCAGTCACCAGATTTTTGGTCTCACCTGTCTGTATATTACTGCGGTGCTCACTGGTCTGTGTCTTAAGGCTTCTACGGGTGTTCCCTATGTGAGGCAGACCACATTTCAACATCTAAATAACATTGGTGGACATGCAGATGATCAGGCCCTTAAATCTTTGTCCTGTGCGGTTGGTGGGTAAATGAGTTACATTTGTGCATAAAGCTGCATTGAGCACATTGGCCACATTTGTAATTACCATCTGTAACCTTGTCCAGAAAAAGTTTCCCTTTTCTCTGGTAGATAATCAGAATTAACCACAATATCTCTCACGTTTGGAGGTCTTTTAAAAACCATTAATGGGGAATATTTCAAAATGGGTTTCACATCGCAGCGCTAGCTGTGCCACCAGAGACTCTGGGTTCGCGCCCAGCCTCTGTCGCAGCCGGCCGCGACCGGGAGGTCCGTGGGGCGAAGCAACAATTGGCCTAGCGTCGTCCGGGTTAGGGATGGTTTGGCCGGTAGGGATATCCTTGTCTCATCGCGCACCAGCAACTCCAGATACACAGTGTTTTCTCCCGAGCCCGTACGGGAGTTTTAGCAATGAGACAAGATGGTAATTACTAACAATTGGATACCACGAAAATTGGGGAGAAAAAGGGGTAAAAATAAATGGGTTTCAATTGTGGGTCAGTATCAGTAATGTACAAGTGCTTCCTGACAATGTCCTTAAATGCCTTTTCCAATAGTGAGTATTGGTTAAAGCAGGATGGGACATGTTCTGCTTTTTCTTTTCCTTTTGGTTTTTTGGCTTTCCAACTTTGTTAGTCCTTCAAAACGATCATTGGCATATTTATCCAATTGTCTTTGTACCCCCTTTCCTTAAATCCAGCAGCATACCACCCTGCATACCACTGCTGGCTTGCTTCTGAAGCTAAGCAGGGTTGGTCCTGGTCAGTTCCTTGATGGGAGACCAGATGCTGCTGGAAGTGGTGTTGGAGGGCCAGTAGGAGGCACTCTTTCCTCTGGTCTAAAAAAATATCCCAATACCCCAGGGCAGCACCCTGTGTAGGGTGCACCCTGTATGGGTGTCCTGACTCTCTGTCTGAGGTCATTAAAGATCCCATGGCACTTATTGTAAGAGTAGGGTTGTTAACCCTGGTGTCCTGGCTAAATTCCCAATCTGGCCCTCAAACCATCATGGTCACCTAATAATCCCCAGTTTACAATTGGCTCATTAATCCCCTGTAACTATTCCCCAGGTTGTTGCTGCAAATGAGAACGTGTTCTCAGTCAGCTTACCTGGTAAAATAAAGTATAAAATAAACAAAAATCTTGTGTGAGGTCTGTTTCAGATAAGCAGCATCAGAACTGCATATTCTTCAGATACCTCTGAATTGACTTATAGGGAGTCTTTTAATAAGTGAATGTCTAAATGAATTTAACAATTTGTATGTATAACAATGCTCTAAATAATCTAAACATCAACAAATAAGGTCTTGCACATGAGTTCTTGTGACCACCATTGTATAATGTGCAATCTTTTGCTGTCAATCATCATCGAGTCTGCTTTAATCACTAGAACAACATGGGGCACCCACACTTGTGGAACTGTCCTTGAATAGATGGCACCATGTAATCCGTGGACAAATACAATGAAAGCTAGGCTTAATCTATGGGATCAGAGAGCAGGATAGTCCTCACTATTAATGAACCATTTAAACAACATGCCTTAATCTGCATCAAATAGTATCAACATGTTTGTGTATGGAAGGATTTAGTTTAAAATAGAAGTGCATGGAATACATTTTTTGCCTAGTGTGCATCACATTGCAGTGTCTACAACAACCACACATTGTACATAACCACAGCTAATACATCATGTGTCTTTTCATAAACACCATATCATGGATTTTGATCTCCTTATAAACATAGTCTTACACCAACATCCAACTCTTAAAACAGAGCCCTTTGAGTATCGTTCTACAACCAACATGATCTCACAACGTTAGTAAATACTCAGTGATGTACACAATTTTTGATTAAATGTGTCATATTTCATTTTTTCCCCCGGCTCTTTACAAACACTACTGCATAATACTCAACATCATTCATATTCTATTGCAAGGTCATAGTCTTGATTAAATATTCATAATTCAATATGACAGTCATTCTAATGTTGATTTTCGGCTTCAAACTTTTATCTTAACATGATTGAGCATTGCTCCTCATCTCAGTAGATAATTAAAAAACTATTCCTAAAACATTGAAATCACTGCTCATGATTGCAGTTCAGAGAACCAAATCCATTCAATCATTCATTCTATTCAAATTCTGTCCCATTCAATTTAGATTTACTCTTGGTTTATATTCATCTTATAATGTACATTTGCCTATAAAATACATTACTTTGAGATTGTCTATGTCTACAGGGTTCTGGTAACTTTCTGGCAACTTTCTAGGATACAGTACAAACTCCATTATGTTATCAGACATCATCGTAGCCATTGGAAGTGAACCTACATGTTGAGGTAGCAATGTTACAATAGGTTGTATTATTATAGCTGCTGCATTTCAGTTTGTTTTGACTGTATTGTTCCATTGAGCCGTATGTCTAATCTCCTTCAGCAAGACATTAACTTGCAGGTCAAAAGGTAATGGAGATGGGTTTCTGGGCATCTGTCTGGAAGTGTCTATCCTGACCTCTACAACACTCATATTGAGTGAGCCGTGTTGCACAGGACATATATAAACAAAAGCTCTCTTCACACGTTGGCTCAATTTGGACACTATTGGCTCGTTGTGCAGAGTATAAGACTACAGAGACCGTAGTCATCAGAGCTAACATTCCCTAACATTCACCACGGCCCATGTTGTCTGATTGAGGTGGACAAACATGTCTATAAATAAGCATGGTGGAAGATGAGAAACAATCTCACAATTTGTGTGTCCCCGGTTTCAATAACAAGATCCCAAATTGACTTAATTAATGTAGTATGTATGCCAATGACGAAGGAAAGATCTGAAGAAATTCCTTTGTCATGGATGGGAAAGGGATTATTTATGGTGTTGTTTGTGCTTACGTATTACCATAATTAAAACATATTGGCTTCCAAAAGCAATAAAATAGACAAATTGCTTTGGCATGGTTCGAGACAGTTGGGGAAGGCTCTGCATATTGGCAGTTCAATGAGATGGGATTTGGGGACTTTGAAAGTACATTTGAGCTTCAGATTTTAGAAATGAGGCCTGGCGGAGTGATATCACCCTCCCCAAATATGTATTTTTGACGTGCGGTGAGAGAGAGAGAGAGAGAGAGAGAGAGAGAGAGAGAGAGAGAGAGAGAGAGAGAGAGAGAGAGAGAGAGAGAGAGAGAGAGAGAGAGAGAGAGAGAGAGAGAGAGAGAGCACTGTGACAGTTTTCAGCTGGGGACCAAAGCAGGGCCAGCCCTCTCCAAACAATACAGGCGTGTCTACTATGAGTTAATGATGTTTGCTGCTCTGAGGGAAGGCCAAAAAACCTTTCCTTACCCTTGCTGTCTTTCGCTTGGTACATGTGTTTTTTTTTGTTGTTGTTTTTTTTTACCTCTGTCAATATGTCTACTACTGCGGGAGAGCGTGCAAAGCTGTCATCTAGGCAAAGGGTGGCTACTCTGAAGAATCTCAAATCTAAAACATATTTTGATTTGTTTAACACTTTTTTGGTTACTACATGATTCCATATGCGTTATTTCATAGTTTTAATGTCTTCACTGTTATTCTACAATGTAGAAAATAGTCAACATAAAGACAAAACCCTGGAATGAGTAGGTGTGCCAAACTTTTGACTGGTACTGTATATGTATGTATGTGGACACCCCTTCAAATGAGTGGATTCGGCTATTTCAGCTAAACCCGTTGATGACAGGTGTATAAAATCAAACACACAGCCATGCAATCTCCAAAGACAAACATTAGCAGGAGAATGGCCTTACTGAAGAGCTCAGTGACATTCAACGTGGCACCGTCATAGAATGCCACCTTTCTAACTAGTCAATTGTCACATTTCTGCCCTGCTAGAGCTGCCTCAGTCAACTGTAAGTTCTGTTATTGTGAAGTGGAAAGTCTAGGTGCAACACCGGCTAAGCCGTGAAGTGGTAGGCCACACAAGCTCACCAAATGGGACCACCGAGTGCTGAAGTGCATGTAAAAATCATCTGCTCTTGGTTACAACACTCACAACCGAGTTACAAACGGCCTCTGGAAGCAACGTCAGCACAATAACTGTTTGTTGGGAGCTTCATGAAATGGGTTTCCATGGCCGAGCAGCCGCAAACAAGCCTAAGATCACCATGCATAATGCCAAGTTAAATCAAATCAAATTTTATTTGTCACATACACATGGTTAGCAGATGTTAATGCAAGTGTAGCGCTGTGTTTCAAGTTCCGACTGTGCAGTAATATCTAACAAGAAATCTAACAAATTCACACCGACTACCTTATACACACAAATGTAAAGAGATGAATAAGAATATGTACATATAAATATATGGACGAGCGATGGTCGTGCGGCATAGACAAGATGCAGTCGATAGTATAGAATACAGTATATACATATGAGATGAGTCATGTAGGATATGTAGACATTATTAAAGTGCCGTTATTTAAAGTGACTAGTGATACATATATTAAACCCATTTATTAAATTTAATAAAGTGGCCAGAGATTTGAGTCTGTATGTTACGGCTCTCGTTTGTGGAATGACCGGACCAAGAAGCAGCGTGGTAGGCATACCTTTTTCTTGATGAGACCAAAAGCAAAATAACAACGACAAAAATGAAAGCGCACAGTTCTGTAAGGCAAAAAAAACTATACAGACAACAAGATCCCAAAAAACCCAAAAGTAAAATGACAACTTATATATGATCCCCAATCAGAGACAACGATAGACAGACAGCTTGGGAACCATACTCAGCCAAAAACACAAAGAAATAGATTTTCCCACCGAGTCACACTCTGACAGTACAACCCCCCCCCCCCCTCCCCAAAGGCGCAGACTCCGCCCGCAAATCTGAACCTGTAGGGGAGGGTTCGGGTGGGCATCTACTCTCAGTGGAGGCTCCGGTTCGGTGATGCCTCTGGTGCAGGGATTGTCGCCGGGACCTCCGGACCGTAGATCGTCACTAGAGGCTCTGGACTGGGAACCCTCGCTGAAGGCTCTGGACTTGAAACCCTCGCTGAACGCTCTGGACTTGGAACCTTCGCTGAAGGCTCTGGACTGGGAACCCTCGCTGAAGGCTCTGGACTGCCGACCGTTGCTGGAGGCTCTGGACTGCCGACTGTCATTGAAGTCTCTGGGCTGCGGACCGTCACTGGAGTCTCTGGGCTGTGGGCCGTCGCTGGAGGCTCTGGACTGCGGACCGTTGCTGGAGGCTCCGGACTGCCGACCATCGCTGGAGGCTCTGGACTGCCAACTGTCGTTGAAGTGTCTGGGCTGCAGACCATCACTGAAGTCTCTGGACTTGGAACCCTCGCTGAACGGTCTGGACTTGGAACCTTCGCTGAAGGCTCTGGACTGGGAACCCTCGCTGAAGGCTCTGGACTTGGAACCCTCGCTGAACGCTCTGGACTTGGAACCTTCGCTGAAGGCTTTGGACTGGGAACCCTCGCTGAAGGCTCTGGACTGCCGACCGTTGCTGGAGGCTCTGGACTGCCGACTGTCATTGAAGTCTCTGGGCTGCGGACCATTGCAGGAGGCTCTGGACAGCGGACTGTCACTGGAGGCTCTGGACTGGGGATCGTCGTTGGAGGCTCCGGACTGGGACCTGTCGCTGGAGGCTCCTTTCCCTGGATCATCACTGCAGGCTTCGTGCCAAGGATCATCACTGGAGGCTTCGTGCCATGGATCATCACTGGAGGCTTCGTGCCATGGATCAACACTGGAGGCTTCGTGCCATGGATCATCACTGGAGGCTTCGTGCCATGGATCATCACTGAAGGCTTCGTGCCATGGATCAACACTAGAGTCTTCGTGCCATGGATCATCACTGGAGGCTTTGTGCCATGGATCATCACTGGAGGCTTCATGCCATGGATTATCACTGGAGGCTTCGGGCCATGGATCATCACAGGAGGCTTCATAAGAGGAACCGGAACAGGTCTCACCGGACTGAGGAGACTTACTGGCAGCCTAGTGAGTGGAGCTGCCACAACACATCCTGGCTGGATACCCACTTCAGCTCGGTGAGTGTGGAGAGCTGGCACAGGACGCACTGGGCTATGAATGTGCACTGGAGTCATAGTGCGTAGAGCCGGCTCAAAACACACATGGCCGTGGAGGAGCACCGGAGGTCTGGAGCGCAGAGCTGGCACAACGCGTCCTGGCACGGCAAGTGCGGGGAGTTGGGACAGGCGGCACTGGGTGGTGCTGGTGAACTGGGGATACCGTGCGTAGAGCTGGTGCAGGATGTCATATTCCGAGGAGACGCACTGGAGACCAGGACTGCTGAGCCGGCACAATCCATCCTGGCTGGATGACTACTCTAGCACGGCAACTGCGTGGAGCTGGCACAGAGCGCACTGGGCTGTGAATGCTGCCAGAGTTTGGAGGGTACTAGGGTGTTAAATGCTTAGCTGTAGTCAATGAACAGCATTCTTGCATAGGTATTCCTCTTGTCCAGATGGGATAGGGCAGTGTGCAGTGTGATGGCGATTGCAGCGTCTGTGGACCTATTGGGCAGTATGTAAATTGAAGTGGGTCTAGGATGTCAGGTAAGGTGGAGGTGATATGATCCATAACTAGCCTCTCAAAGCATGGTGGACATCTTGAAGCAAGTAGGGATGTCAGCAAATGTCAGTAAACACTCCAGCCAGCTGGTCTGCGCATGCTCTGAAGACGTGGCTAGGGATGCCGTCTGGGCTAGCAGCCTTGAGAGGGTTAATGCACATTTTCTATCAGTAAGTTAGTCTAGCCAGGTATCTACGCCTTGTAGTAATCACAACTTATTTACCAGGCACCCAGGGCATGTGAGCAGGGGCCCTGACCTCAAGGGGTCTCATATTGGTTTTGTTCGCCACTCTCACTCAGATATTTTATTTTTATTTTTTATTTATTTCACCTTTATTTAACCAGGTAGGCAAGTTGAGAACAAGTTCTCATTTACAATTCGACCTGGCCAAGATAAAGCAAAGCAGTTCGACACATACAACGACACAGAGTTACACATGGAGTAAAACAAACATACTGTCAATAATACAGTATAAACAAGTCAATATACGATGTGAGCAAATGAGGTGAGATAAGGGAAGTAAAGGCAAAAAAAGGCCATGGTGGCAAAGTAAATACAATATAGCAAGTAAAACACTGGAATGGGAGATTTGCAATGGGAGAATGTGCAAAAGTAGAAATAAAAATAATGGGGTGCAAAGGAGCAAAATAAATAAATAAATTAAATACAGTAGGGAAAGAGGTAGTTGTTTGGGCTAAATTATAGGTGGGCTATGTACAGGTGCAGTAATCTGTGAGCTGCTCTGACAGTTGGTGCTTAAAGCTAGTGAGGGAGATAAGTGTTTCCAGTTTCAGAGATTTGTGTAGTTCGTTCCAGTCATTGGCAGCAGAGAACTGGAAGGAGAGGCGGCCAAAGAAATAATTGGTTTTGGGGGTGACGAGAGAGATATACCTGCTGGAGCGTGTGCTACAGGTGGGAGATGCTATGGTGACCAGCGAGCTGAGATAAGGGGGGACTTTACCTAGCAGGGTCTTATAGATGACATGGAGCCAGTGGGTTTGGCGACGAGTATGAAGCGAGGGCCAGCCAACGAGAGCGTACAGGTCGCAATGGTGGGTAGTATATGGGGCTTTGGTGACAAAACGGATTGCACTGTGATAGACTGCATCCAATTTGTTGAGTAGGGTATTGGAGGCTATTTTGTAAATGACATCGCCAAAGTCGAGGATTGGTATGATGGTCCGTTTTACAAGGGTATGTTTGGCAGCATGAGTGAAGAATGCTTTGTTGCGAAATAGGAAGCCAATTCTAGATTTAACTTTGGATTGGAGATGTTTGATATGGGTCTGGAAGGAGAGTTTACAGTATAACCAGACACCTAAGTGTTTGTAATTGTCCACGTATTCTAAGTCAGAGCCGTCCAGATTAGTGATGTTGGACAGGCGGGTAGGTGCAGGTAGCGATCGGTTGAAGAACATGCATTTAGTTTTACTTGTATTTAAGAGCAATTGGAGGCCATGGAAGGAGAGTTGTATGGCATTGAAGCTTGCCTGGAGGGTTGTTAACACAGTGTCCAAAGAAGGGCCAGAAGTATACAGAATGGTGTCGTCTGTGTAGAGGTGGATCAGAGACTCACCAGCAGCAAGAGGGACCTCAATAATGTATACAGAGAAGAGAGTCGGTCCAAGAATTGAACCCTGTGGCACCCCCGTAGAGACTGCCAGAGGTCCGGACAGCAGACCCTCCGATTTGACACACTGAACTCTATCAGAGTAGTTGGTGAACCAGGCGAGGCAATCATTTGAGAAACCAAGGCTGTCGAGTCTGCCGATGAGGATGTGGTGATTGACAGAGTCGAAAGCCTTGGCCAGATCAATGAATACGGCTGCACCGTAATGTTTCTTATCGATGGCAGTTAAGATATAGTTTAGGACCTTGAGCGTGGCTGAGGTGCACCCATGACCAGCTCTGAAACCAGATTGCATAGCAGAGAAGGTATGGTGAGATTTGAAATGGTCGGTAATCTGTTTGTTGACTTGGCTTTCGAAGACCTTAGAAAGGCATGGTAGGATAGATATAGGTCTTTAGCAGTTTGGGTCAAGAGTATCCCCCCCTTTGAAGAGGGGGATGACCGCAGCTGCTTTCCAATCTTTGGGAATCTCAGACGACGAAAGAGAGGTTGAACAGGCTAGTAATAGGGCTGGCAACAATTTCGGCAGATAATTTTAGAAAGAAAGGGTCCAGATTGTCTTGCCCGGCTGTTTTGTAGGGGTCCAGATTTTGCAGCTCTTTCAGAACATCAGCTGAACGGATTTGGGAGAAGGAGAAATGGGGAAGGCTTGGGCGAGTTGCTGTGGGGGGTGCAGTGCTGTTGACCGGGGTAGGAGTAGCCAGGTGGAAAGCATGGCCAGCCGTAGAAAAATGCTTCTTGAAATTCTCAATTATGGTGGATTTATCAGTGGTGACAGTGTTTCCTATCTTCAGTGCAGTGGGCAGCTGGGAGGAGGTGTTCTTATTCTCCATGGACTTTACAGTGTCCCAGAACTTTTTTGAGTTAGTGTTGCAAGAAGCAAATTTCTGCTTGAAAAAGCTAGCCTTGGCTTTTCTAACTGCCTGTGTATAATGGTTTCTAGCTTCCCTGAACAGCTGCATATCACGGGGGCTGTTCGATGCTAATGCAGAACGCCATAGGATGTTTTTGTGTTGGTTAAGGGGAGTCAGGTCTGGGGAGAAACAAGGGCTATATCTGTTCCTGGTTCAACATTTCTTGAATGGGGCATGTTTATTTAAGATGGTTAGGAAGGCATTTTAAAAAAATATCCAGGTATCCTCTACTGACGGGATGAGATCAATATCCTTCCAGGATACCCCGGCCAGGTCAATTAGATAGGCCTGCTTGCAGAAGTGTTTCAGGGAGCGTTTGACAGTGATGAGTGGAGGTCGTTTGACCGCTGACCCATTACGGATGCAGGCAATGAGGTCTGATCGCTGAGATCTTGGTTGAAGACAGCAGAGGTGTATTTAGAGGGCAAGTTGGTTAGGATGATATCTATGAGGGTGCCCGTGTTTAAGGCTTTGGGGAGGTATCTGGTAGGTTCATTGATAATTTGTGTGAGATCGAGGGCATCAAGTTTAGATTGTAGGATGGCTGGGGTGTTAAGCATGTCCAGTTTAGGTCGCATAGCAGCACGAGCTCTGAAGATAGATGGGGGGCAATCAGTTCAAATATGGTGTCCAGATCACAGCTGGGGGCAGAGGGTGGTCTATAGCAGGCGGCAACGGTGAGAGACTTGTTTTTAGAGAGGTGGATTTTTAAAAGTAGAAGTTCAAATTGTTTGGGTACAGACCTGGATAGTAGGTCAGAAATCTGCAGGCTATCTTTGCAGTAGATTGCAACACCGCCCCCTTTGGCAGTTCTATCTTGTCTGAAAATGTTGTAGTTTGGAATTAAAATTCCTGAATTTTTGGTGGTCTTCCTAAGCCAGGATTCAGACACAGCTAGAACATCCGGGTTGGCAGAGTGTGCTAAAGCAGCGAATAGAACAAACTTAGGGAGGAGGCTTCTAATGTTAACATGCATGAAACCAAGGCTATTACGGTTACAGAAGTCGTCAAAAGAGAGCGCCTGGGGAATAGGAGCGGAGCTAGGCACTGCAGGGCCTGGATTCAAATCTACATCACCAGAGGAACAGAGCAGGAGTAGAATAAGGGTGCGGCTAAAAGCAATAAGAATTGGTCGTCTAGAATGTCTGGAACAGAGAGTAAAAAGAGGATTCTGGGGGCGATAAAATAGCATCAAGGTATAATGTACAGACAAAGGTATGGTAGGATGTGAATACAGTGGAGGTAAACCTAGGTATTGAGTGATGAAGAGAGAGATATTGTCTCTAGAAACATCATTGAAACCAGGAGATGTCATTGCATGTGTGGGTGGTGGAACTAATAGGTTGGATAAGGTATAGTGAGCAGGACTAGAGGCTCTACAGTGAAATAAGCCAATAAACACTAACCAGAACAGCAATGGACAAGGCATATTGACATTAAGGAGAGGCATGCTTAGTCAAGTGATCAAAAGGGTCCAGTGAGTAGAGGGGTTGGTTGGGGGTCACGGCGATTTAGACAGCTAGCCAGGCCATCGGTAGCAAGCTAGCATAGGATGGAGGTCTGTTATTAGCAACCTCTTGCGTTCCGTCAGTAGATTAGTGGGGTTCCGTGTGGTAGAGGGGATTAATCCAAATCACACAACAAAAACAAACTCTAGATATAGTTATAGAGGCCCAAGAAGAAGAAAATAATAATACTAATAAAAAGAAATAAATAAATTGTCCGATTGTCTATTCAGATAGCAGCCGATAAGACAGCTAACGGTTAGCAGGCCGCAGATGGGCGTTCAGGTAATGTCGCGATGGAGGAGCCAGCCGGATAACTCCTTCGGGTAGATAACGTCGGCAGTCCAGTTGTGAAGGCCCGGTGGGGCTCCGCGTAGGCAGTAAAACAGGTCTGGATAGGTGATTGTAGCCCAGGAGTGATTGATGGAACTCTTCAGCTGGCTTGCTCCGGAATAATTGATGTTTGCTCCGGAATCGACGAAAGCCGATAGTCACACGGATAGCAGCTAGCTAGCTGTGAGATCCAGGTATGAATTTCCAGAGTTAGTGGTTGAAATCCAGGGACATGGAGAGAAAAATTGGTCCGGTATGTTCCGTTCCGAGCCGCGCTGCGCCGTACAAAACTGGCAATAGATTTTCGAGCTAAAGGATAGCTGATGACCACAAACCGTGGTTAGCTGAATACTAACGATTTGCCAGTAAAGAAGCTAACTAGCTTCTGAACTAGCTTCTGATAGCTTCTGGATTAGCTTCTGGCTAGCTTCTGGCTAGCTCCTGGCTAGCTTCTGGCTAGTTGCTGGCTGGCTTCTTGGAGTTTCTGGCTAGCTTCTTGGAGGATTACAAATTTGAGGTAAATAATACTTTTTTATAAATATAAATTGGTGAGGCGGGTTGCAGGAGAGTGTTTTGAAGATGAGTTTATGGAAAATTAAAAAAAATGTATGTGAAAAAAGTTGTAAATATATATATTTATACGGGCCAAGACGAGGACAAAAGACGTCTGAACTGCTATGCCATCTTGGTCATAAGATATGATGGCAAAATGTGTAGGATGAATGCATGTAATTCATTTTAAAACTGCAACATTTTCTCTACGCCCCATGGCAAAATGGGTAGAATTGCAGGAAATGTGTTTTAAAACTTCTATTTTGGTCTCTCTGGCGTCAAGAGGGGGACCACTAAAAAAATGCCTGCAAGGTGGGGGGGGCCCCACACAAAATCCGCAAAAGGCTAGGGCCGGCCCTGAGGAGGAGGCTTGACAACTGACTCATCCTAGAGAAATATGCTTGTGTGGTTACTCCTCAGCAGCCTGAAATATGAAATACACTTGTTTGGAAAATATTGTGTCAGAAAAATAAATAAATACATCTCACCAAAATTGTCAATTTATGGAAATGACTTATTGTTAGTTTCTGTTATGCTGCTCGAGTTGGTCAATTACACCCGCACCCTCCCTTTTCATCCTCCTCCAGGAGGAAGCTCATTCAAACCAGATGTTACCAAAGTCAAAGCAAATGTCCGAGGCAATAGTTGGCGGCACACCTGGTAGATACAGTGTGACCAGGGGCAGACTATCTACATTTTTCCCCTTGCATTGCACTTTCTCCTTTTTTTCTTGAATAATATTTATGATTGCCCTTAGACTCAAAAAACAACCGCAGACGCCAAATATGAAACATTGTCTGTTGATATATTATGTAACATTCAGGACCTGGCAGACTGAAATTTGCATATTTTCTGGACATACATATTATTCCTAATCCTCCTGTGTGCCATGTATGATCTCATGTACAAATAACTCAAAATAACTGAAAACACTACATTTGTCTTACATGGTCTATTCCTATGACATGTTTTGACCGGCCTTTTCCCAGTGTTGTGCTTGTATCTCGTTCAGACATCTCTAAATCAATTGAAAGGCTAAAAGCACCTCATTGGTTACAACAATCAAAACATTGTCCCCCGAGCTTTCCATTAGCTCAACATGCTGTGGGATATAAGGAAGTGAGCATCAGATTATTACTGTTTTTTAGCTATCCCCCTTGGTAACATTCTAGATCTAAAACAAAGGAATATGACAATGTTCCTACTATCCGTCATCCGAGTGATGGTCCAGTATGATCGATCATTTGCATAGCAAAACTAAGCTGTCCAATGAGAGATACCCACGTACCGTTGAAGTCGGAAGTTTACATACATCGTAGCCAAATAAATTTCAACTCAGTTTTTCACAATTCCTGACATTTAATCCTATTAAAAAACACTGTATTTTTTTGGGTAGCCTTCCACAAGCTTCGCACAATAAGTTGGGTGAATTATGGCACATTCCTCCTGACAGAGATGGTGTAACTGAGTCAGGTTTGTAGGCCTACTTGCTTGCACATGCTTTTTCAGTTCTGCCCACAAAATTTCTATAGGATTGAGGTCAGGGCTTTGTGATGGCCACTCCAATACTTTGACCATTTTGCCACAACTTTTGAAGTATGCTTGGGGTCATTGTCCATTTGGAAGACTCATTTGCGACCAAGCTTTAACTTCCTGACTGATGTCTTGAGATGTTGCTTTCACCATAGCCACATAATATTCCTTCCTCATGATGCCATCTACTTTGTGAAGTGCACCAGTCCCTCCTGCAGCAAAGCACCCCCAAACATAATGCTGCCATCCCCAAGCTTCACGGTTGTGTTCTTCGGCTTGCGAGCATCCCCCTTTTTCTTCCAAACATAACGATGGTCATTATGGCTAAACAGTTTTATTTTTGTTTCATCAGACCAGAGGATATTTCTCCAAAAAGTACAATCTTTGTCCCCATGCGCTGTTGTGTTTTTATGGCGGTTTTGGAGCAGTGGCTTCTTACATGCTGAGCGGCCTTTAAGGGTATGTCGATATAGGACTCATTTTACTGTGGATATAGATACTTTTGTACCTGTTTCCTCCAGCATCTTCACAAGGTCCTTTGCTGTTGTTCTGGGTTTGATTTGCACTTTTCGTGACGGCTGCATGTTTCCATGTTGTTCATACTTGCCTACTATTGTTTGTACCGATGATTGTGGTACCTTCAGGTGTTTTGAAATTGCTCCCAAGGATGAAGCAGACTTTTGGAGGTCTAGAATTTATTTTCTTTGGTCTTGGCTGATTGCGTTTGATTTTCCGACGATGTCAAGCAAAGAGGCACAGAGTTTGAAGGTAGGCCTTGAAATACATCCACAGGTACACCTCCAGTTGACTCAAATTATGTCAATTATCAGAAGCTTCTAAAGCCATGACATAATTTTCTGGAATTTTCCAATCTATTTAATAAAGGCACAGTCAAATCAATGTATTTAAACTTCTGAACCACTGGATTTGTGATACAGTGAATTATGAGTGAAATAGTCTGTCTGTAAAGTATTTTTGGAAAAAATACTTGTGTCGTGAACAAAGTAGATGTCCTAACCGACTTGCCAAAACTATAGTTTGTTAACAAGAAATTTGCGGAGTGGTTGAAAACCTAGTTTTAATGACTCCAACCTAAGTGTATGTAAACTTCTGACTTCAACTGTATATTCTACCTGTTTTGGGAATCCATTTACATTCTATGCGTGTTTCACTCTCATTCTAATTAAAGACACTGTACTGTATTTGAGCCAAAATTGAGGGGGGTTCTTGGAAGCTAGAATCAGAGAGGGGTGGTCGCTACAATGATTAATGGCTTTTCTTTTGACACTGACAGGGAGGGATCAGCAAAACAACCAACAAATTCTGCATAACTCCAGTCAAGCCAGACGCCAGCCTCGCTATTGTGTCACTGACACAAACAATTAGTGTACTGGCAAAACACACAAACACCCCCTCCACACTACACTGCACACACAGTGGATGGAATTGATTTATAGTCAGTGAAACATACTTTCTCATACTTTTGAAATTAATGATCTGGATCTGCTTGCATCCAATAAGACTCCCATTCAACGATAACTATCATCTGCTCAACGGCGGATAGTGTTGCATGTGAGCTCGCTTTTCCAGGCCCCTCATTTCTGTTATCTCCTTTCCAATATCAACTCTGGACCACCTGTTTGGATTGACCAGGGGGTCTCAGCGTCGAAGGGAACGTAGCTACATCTCGCCAGGGTGCTCGTAAATCCTTCTTTCCCTGGTTTCAAATGTGCAGCTGCACAGATATGTAACATTTACGATATTATTGGCCCGAGTGATATTTTATTGAGAGTTATCAATTACCCTATAGGAAGTCTAACAAACCTCACTGACATCTCCCCTGCACCTGTATAGACGTCAATTCAAGGATGGGCCATTAACAATATATCCAGTTGCATTCTGAATAGACCATTTTATTGCATGCCTCATATCACAGAATGGCAGACTGTGGCTAATACGGATGTGAACTGGCACCCTGATATCTACAGGCGATTGTCAGCAGCCCCATGATAGCCTACTGCAATAGCCTACTCCCATGGTCTCTCCCTTTCCATTTCGGCGCCAGCAATATGGACCAGAATTCCTCACTTCATAAAAATTTGCCCGGCCCATCAACAGTCACCCGTAATCAATACTGCCAGCACAGCTGCTGGCCCATAAAACAGCCACCATTTGGAGCCCGGCGGAGCCCCCCGTCTCTGGGCTGTTTTGGGCCGGACATGCCCCTATCCCAATGGTCCATCTGGAGATGGCAGGAGATGATAGAGAGAGAGAGAGAGAGAGAGAGAGAGAGAGAGAGAGAGAGAGAGAGAGAGAGAGAGAGAGAGAGAGAGAGAGAGAGAGAGAGAGAGAGAGAGAGAGACAGAGAAAGAGAAACCTTCTCCTTCTGATTCATAGGGAGCCCATCCCCTTTGTACAATACTTGTGTGCCAGACTTTTGGAGCAGTCTGTGTTGAGTAACAATGGATCGTATTGACCACACACTGTTAGCTATCTTGTTATCGCTGGGTTGACGGGGATACATGACAGTTACATTTCCCCAATTTACCCAATCACAAACTGTTTGTCCGCAGTACTAAGTTTGACTTTGTTTCTTTAAAAGTGACCAGGACTGTAATATTGCACTGCTGAACCACAATGCCTGGTGTGAAATCCAATCCCGTTCATGGAGGGCCCTTGGAGATGGCCAAACCACATCTATCAGTGTCTAAATATCTCCTTCCAGTCTCCGAGAGAACTTTCAAGGATAAAGCGACTCTTCAAAAGCATCCCTCTCCGTTTGATGTTCCAAATGTCTGGGACAGTAATGGGTGCCTCTGTTGTGCCCCCGATCACCTATTGATTATGTGAGGCAGAGTGCACTGTGTTCTAAACGAGGTGGCACACAAAGACTAGCATGCTCACGTCAACTAATGTCATTCTCGTGTATAATGAAGGTATACTGTATTATGGACCATATGGAAAACAAACCAGAACATTCTATCTGTTGGAAAGCATCCTTGTTTATGAGCATCTCAACTGCAAGTGTATGAATGTTGTGAGAAAATACAAGATGGAACATACTTTTCTACTCCTTTGCAAACACGTTTTTTGCAATAATTCCATTGTCATAATCAAGTCATATCTGATAAATCATCCAAAGATCATATTGCACTTCTATGGGTGTGCATTCCTATTGCATTTCAATCCATTAGAAGTTTCACATTCATGTTCAATGCCTGTACAGGTACTGAACCATGGGCTGTAGAGGGAATTGCCAAAATAAGTAAACATTTAATTTCATGACAATAACTGAAACACAATTCACATGTTGCACTGGGCTCTAACAGTTGATTAGAGACAAAATGGCAGGGGTTGCAATGTTTTACCTACAAACCCAGTTATCCTAAGGAAACTGTTTCCCTTAGCAGCAGAAGTAACCGTGTTGCTAATAGACTTCAGCGTGGTGAAATAAAATACATCTTTAGAAATCCTCCGGCAGCTCTTGGCCCTGTGACATTTCACAGTCTTTTATGGTGCAGAACGAAACATGTTTGGTACTTGGGAGTTAAAAATTCAATTGTGCCGTATTGATTTCGGGTCCGTCTGTCATTATTCCCTTTGCTGATTGACAGGTGAAAATTGGTTACGTTAAGTATTTCATATGTTATAGGGGCTGACATTTGCTTGCCTGCTCCTTATGTCAATATTGTTGGAGAGATAGGCAGCTTTATGAGATAGCAGTATACACTGACTCTGGCTTTTGTGTGATGTTCCAGTGTTTTTCCTGACATAATTTAAGATATATTAAAAACTGCCGGCATCTCCGCTCTTGAGGTGTTTAATGCCAATATTATTGTCTTTCACCGGGAGATCATGTATGTTCATAATCGGTGGGGCTGCGGCACGCTGCACACACACACACACACATATGCACATATGCACACACACACACACACACATATACAGATATATACGCACGCACGCACGCACACACACACACACGCACACACACACACACCCACCCACACACACACACACACACACATACATACATACATACATACAGAAGCACACACATACACACATGTGCACATACACACATTCGACATACACTGCATGCTCATGTTTGGGCATTAGACTACCAATAAAATGGAGCTGCCCTGATTGATTCGTGTCAATGCTTACTATGGTAAGTGAGCGTCATAACCCCATTCTCTTTCAACAGACTGCCAGCTGAAATATTCTTACCGGAAATATTCCCTCACTGACAGTATCATTTGTCACACAACAGCACTGACATTCACTCCACTTGTGTATTAGACAGGACACTGATTCCCCACTCCCCCTCCTCAGATCACTGTCAATCCTCCCTTTGCAGGCCACGCTGTTTGTCCCTTTACGTCTCCCTTACTAATTTCATTGCGTGTCTTGGGTTGGCCTTTGGGCTCCTTTCACAAGCTGATGAAGGGAATAATTAAAAAGACATATTGAGCCTTTCTCCTCAAATAGCGTAGAGCAGAGAGGCTTCTGGGGGAGTGCAGCTGTGTGCCATCAGGCGACCTGTCACCTAAAGGATCAAGGGGCTCAATGGGACAGCCGTGTGTGCGCGTGATTGCGTGTGTGTCAATGTCAACTCCTACACATACTTTATCTCCACTAATGACAAGGCTATGATTTCTGTGACATCATGAGTAGCAATGTCTCTCTCTCTCTCTCTCTCTCTCTCTCTCTCTCTCTCTCTCTCTCTCTCTCTCTCTCTCTCTCTCTCTCTCTCTCTCTCTCTCTCTCTCTCTCTCTCTCTCTCTCTCTCTCAATAATAAGCCTTATTCATTGATGAAAAAATCACTTCACAATCTCATTGAACAGTGAAAACCAGAGAGAATGACCTCATATGGCAGCCATAATTGTCTATTTTGTGCAGGTGTGACCATAGAGACACACACACCATCCTCCCAAATGATCTTATACCCCACCCAGATCACTGCTGACTGGGGTCTGTGGCCCTCTTTGGGGTAAAACAAGCAGTACTCCTGTTATGTGTTTGTCAGACCGTAAAGCAAATGTTTAGGCTTTAGGAGCTACAGCCCATCCCTCATGCAGTACACTGACAAGAGCACGGTCCATATAGACCAGCCCCAGGTCAACATTAGCCGAAGAGTGGAGAGATCAATATATGTAATTAGTCAATATTATTTCTAGTCGGGCTATTCTTCGTATATTGCATCATTCTTCGCATCCCTCCCCTCAGCCTTCATGTTACACAGACATTCCATTACCGTACATCATTGACAATTAGAGAATCAGAGATAAGGAAGAAAAGGAAGTGGTGATGCTTCCCAACAATAACTCTGATGGTAGCTTCCAGACACATTGCCCTTGGGGTGTAGTCCACCCAAGTTGCAGCACAGCAGACACCTCTTACGTATATTTATGTAGCCCATCCTTTGCCCGGAGCTACACTTGTTGGGCTAGGTATTAGCCCGTCTTAATCTGCTGTTTGGACGACATCACCAGGTGGCTCAGAGGATCTTTGGGAGGGGTGGGGCAATGGGTTGTACTGAGGCTGGCCAATTGTTTGAATCCACTTTGAAACAATATTGCCTTTTTATTAAGGCCCAGTTCAGTGAAACTTAAGTTTTTCCTATGTTTCGTATCATATTGTACAACAGCAGACATCTGATGAAACAAACACTGTGAAAGTATGAAGACATTTGATCAGTGTTTTTATCCTCATAGTTGCTGGTTGAAAATACCATCGACACAGCAACTTCTAATCAGCAGGTTTTGCATGGGTGGAGTTTTGGCTTGCCTGGTAATATCACCAGGCGGTATGTTAAGATATACCAATAACAAAGAGAGTTCAAAACCTCTCAGCCAATAACAGTTCATTTTCAGATTACGTATCTCTCCCCCTTACTGCTCAGACCACTCCCAGACAGTCTTAGTAAAATACTTTCTTGATAAATATTTTTTAGCTAAAAAGCTATTTTTATTTACTTTTGACCATGTTAATTGAAAATTATTACAGTAAGGTACTTAATTGTTACCTAGGAATTATTTGCCATTGAGATAAAAACATCTGCATTGGCCTTTAAGCACACATTGTAGGTGTAGAGATGGTAACAGATGCTTGTTTCTCAGCATGTACAGACATCCTCTCATGCCCTTTTAAAAATATTTTTTTTAAAGCTACAAGCAATATGAAGATAGCTCCATTGGGCCTTCTGTAGCCTACATCTAGTTTCTGTCACATTATATTTGTAAATGAAGTGTTATACTATAGGTACATCCACAAGAGCAGAAGGAAGTGAAGGTTATCAGACTGGAATAGGCCATGTATCCTAACGCCACCATGCAGCTTGTATGTGAAGAATGTCTCTCCCAGGAAGCACTGCTCCACCTGGGAGCGCCACAGATGGCTGCACGGACATCAGGCGTATAATGATTATACATCTGCTAACTCTTTTACCGTATTAAGGATATTAAAGATTCATGTGTGCCTATAGGATATAGGCAAGGCTTGGGAGTTTGTCTGTGGTCACTCTGTTGTGTTTTCAAGGAAACATGGAGTGGGGGAGATGGTATCTCAGGTAATCCCTGGATTAGTCAGCCAACCACCTAATGGTTTTGGGAGTGGTCGACCCTATGTGATTTTTGCTCTCTATTTTGCTTCATAATCCGTACTCACAAAGCCTGTTGGTGTTGGTGGACAAAGCTGTGTGCATTTAGATTTTAGACTAAGGGAGGACTCAGACCAACTCAGGCCGCCAGTCTCTAACTTGTTTTGCAAAACAGGTGACCTAAAGTAGTCAAGTGGTCAATCGGTGACAGACCACCCTTGTAGAAATCTCTTAGAAATCTTTTGCATGGCAGTGTACATAATCTTAGGTCTAGTTCAGCTATTTGGTCTACTTTAGTGAAGAGATTTCCCTTCTTTTTTTAAACCAAAATGGACCCCCAGTTTTGCTGTTTGGATTCAAAGTGTCTCAAACATATTCATCATGACCTATGCTACTCCAACACTTAGTATATGGCAATGAAATGTATAAATTAGAACCATAGGAATACTAGGGAAAACCGTTTTCTAGTAAATTATTTAAAACATCCTCATGAAAGTTTGTAGGTCAACGGTTTATCGCACTTTACAATAAAAAAAAGTTTCCCATTCACAATGTTCAAAACCTCCCAAATTCCCACTGCAAATTGGTGATTAAATATATTGTAATTTATTATGGCGTCTCATGGCTAGACTCAATGACTGCATTTAATTGGTATTTACTTGGTTCGCAATCAGTCATTGCCCTCTCACTGTACTTACAGCACCGTTTTAAAACTTTTATTATGTCATTTCTTGAATAGACTCCCCTAGTTTTATAGGAAACACATGACTGTATGGGACACCACAGTAACGTTAAGAATTGGGAAAAGTAGTGTTCTGGGCGTCCACGCACACATACACATGCACACACGCACACACACACACACACACACACACACACACACACACACACACACACACACACACACACACACACACACACACACACACACACACACACACACACACACACACACACACACACACACACACACACACACACACACACACACACACACACACACACACACACACACCACAAAGGCAGACATTCAATCATAATATTCACTTGGCATGGAGAAGCCCTGGTTCGCCCAATGTCTGGGTGGAAACACCTCTTGCGTCTTGGAAATGCATCTTGGAAACGGGTCTTACCCGTGAGAAAACATTTGAGTGTATCAAAATCTTAAAGTCTTGCAATATGGTATCAGCTGGCAGGAAATCTATTTGTATGTAACATATTAAGCAACTGGTACTTATTTCATAGCAACATTGGCTTTATTAGGGTGTATTATAAGCACTGCTGGGTGCCATTTGGTTTCAAGTATGCACTAGTTACATCAGAAAACCTGCAGCTTCCAACATAACTAAATCAGTATTGCTGTAATGGTGCATACAATACATACAAAACACTTTACATTGTTTTAATGACAACTTCCTCTCCTACATATGTATCGATTTAGATAACAATAATAATTACATTGTTCTCCTGCCAAATAGAGGGATTATACCGAGAGCTTGTTGAGAAAATGGAGGCTTACACTGAGTGTTTTAACAGATCAATGAGTGCAATTATGAGCGCTCAAATCAGAGTGGATGGATTGGAAGATTATGAAGGTGAGTGAAGATGGAATGCCCAAAACAACAGACATTTTGGTAACACTTTCTATAAATTACATGCATATAGTGCCTTATGACATCCATTACAATGCCTTATGATATATGTGCAATGCATTATAACAGTGGCTGTAAAGGAGTACAGCTAGATGTGCATAGCAAAGCTGTGTGTCATGGAGGAGCTGAAGCAAACACAAGGGGTTGTGGGTAGTGCAATGTCTGCAGCCGTACTGTCCTTTGATCTTCCTATGAGAGCTCAACTAGCATTTTAGTCCAAGCTGATTTAATTACATGGATTATATAGCTCACATGCCATGGTGGTTGTATGTTTTAGTGATACTATGATACCACAGTATCAGTCTGCAGTACCTAAAATAATACATCTATCTGAATAGTAAACTGAATAACAAACTCATTTTACAATGCAATCATTGTTTAATGTACTATAGCTATATTTGCTGTGTACAATAGCGTAATTGCATTATTGTTATCAATGTAGTTACTGAGTAACAATATGGCGTATAAAAACAACATGATGTAAAATGAAGCCCAATAACTGTGCTGAATTTGGACTAAAAAGTACGGACCGCTCAAATATGCAGCCTCTCCACTTTTCACACTTAAGTCGTCAAAACTGTGAGGCGAGTTTTCATCACCAATCATCGCACTGATCTTTTTGCATTCGAGCAAAACCAGAACTTAAAAGAATATGACAGTTGGATCTAGGGCTGTCCACAAATGTTGCCTCAAAGCTTTAAGTGTGAGACCAAGCGTCAAACGTCAGAGTGGGAGCTAGAGATCCAGACAATGCGTTTTGGCAAACCGAAGTGGAAACCCAAATTCAAGTGAGGGAAAACAGACTTATCATTTGGTTTGTAGCTTGCAGTGAGTAAATGGCTACCTCATTCAATTCAATTCAATGTGGTCCAGGATAGTGTTATAGTATTGCTACACTCTCGGAACAGAGACAGCAGAGACCGAAGTTGTATATTTTAGTATGGAAAGTTATTTATGAACCTGCCATGGGTTTTGACTCAACCTCACTCTTTTCACAAAACCTCCCACTTCTCCCCAAAACCAGCTGGAACATAACCACAAAAACATTCTAGCATCGGACTCTTGCGATCCTCCTTTTTATGAGTTATGAATTCACCATATGGCATGTAAAGTTATCCTAGCAAAAAAAGAAGCCTGTGGTTTATTGTTGAATGCCTCACATGGGCATGTGATGCGAAGTTCGCAATGGCTCTGATATGAATTATGACAGTGACCTAGTTTTGTTTGATGAATACAAAAAAAATGTTGCTCACCTTTTTGAAACCTGATAGCATATTTAATCAAATCTTATTCTCAATTGCCATGATACACTATATATACAAAAGTATGTGGACACACCTTCAAATTAGTGGATTTGGCTATTTCAGCCACACCCTGACAGGTGTATAAAATCAAGCACATGCAATCTCCATAGAAACATTGGCAGTAGAATGGCCTTACTGAAGAGCTCAGTGACTTTCAATGTGGCACCGTCATAGGATGTCACCTTTCCAACAAGTCAGTTCGTCAAATTTCTGCACTTCTGCAGAGCTGCTGTCATTTTGAAATGGGAATGTCTAGGAGCAACAATGGCTCACGGAAGTGGTAGGCCACAAAAGCTCACAGAACTGGCCCACCGAGTGCTGAAGCAAAAACATCAGTCCTCGGTTGCAACACTCACTACCGAGCTCCAATCTGCCTTTGGAAGCAACGTCAGCACAAGAACTGTTTGTTGGGGGCTTCGTGAAATGGGTTTCCATGGTCGAGCAGCCGCACCAATGCCAAGCAATGCCAAGCATCTGCTGGAGTGGTGTAAAGCTCGCCACCATTGAACTCTGGAGCAGTGAAAACAGGTTCACTGGAGTGATGAATCATGCTTCACCATCTAGCAGTCGGATGCCAGGAGAACGTTACCTGCCCCAATGCATTGTGCCAACTGTAAAGTTTGGTGGAGGAGGAATAATGGACTGGGGCTGTTTTTCGTGGTTCAGGCTAGGCCACTTAGTTCCAGTGAAGGGAAATCTTAACGCTACAGCATACAATGACATTCTAGATGATTCTGTGCTTCCAACTTCATGGCAACAGTTTGGGGAAGGCCCTTTCCTGTTTCAGCATGACAATGTCCCCATGCACAAAGTGAGGTCCATACAGAAATGTTTTGTGGAGATTTAGTGTGGAAGAACTTGACTGGCCTGCACAGAGCCCTGACCTCAACCCCATCGAACCCTTTTGGGAAGAATTGGAATAGCGAGCCAGGCACAATTGCCCAACATCAGCACCCGATCTCACTAATGCTCTTGTGGCTGAATGGAAGCAAGTCCCCGCCATAATGTTCCAACGTCTAGTGGAAAGCCTTCCCAGAAGAGTGTAGGCTATTATAACAGCAAAGGGGGGACCAACCTCCATATTAATGCCCATGATTTTGGAATGAGATATTCGACAAACAGGTGTCCACATACTTTTGTTCATGTAGTGTATATCACACACACCAACGGTAACGTTACACCTATAATGTATACCCTTAATTAAGAAACTGAAACAAAACCAAAATCCATCAATGGTAACATCTCTTACCATTGAGAAAAATCAAAACAGAACAATGTTATCCCACCAGGTATATAAACCCATACTACATTCCTACCAAGAGATGCTCTATACAGAAATCCACCATCACTGTCTGGAAGAGAGAGGGCCTAATCCAGTGATTGGTTTTACCTTATCACAGAACTTAAGGAGTGTACACTTCTAAGCTGACGGATTGAACCCCTGTTCGATACAGGTTTGCAAAACTGAATCTGTTGAGCCTCCAAGATTTGATATGGGTATTTAAAGCTCTGCTCGGCATTAACCGAGAGCACAACAAATACCCTGCCTTTTAACTGGGCTGGGGGAATCCGGGGCAGTCGGGATGCAAATTGAAATGATCCGAGAGTGGATCGAGAAGGTGAGGTTGGGTGGTTGTTGGGTTGGGGGTTGGAAGAGGGGTTGTAGAACGGGGGTTGTAGGAATGAGGGGGTGAGGTAAGAGGAGGCAGGGCGAGGGGAAAAGGGTCCAAGGAAAATGTAGAGAGCCTGCGAGAGCAGCCGTGAGAACTGCTGGCTTATGATCCGTGTGACAACAGTAGCAGACACAGTAGAGAGAGTGGGCCCTCGATCAAACTGGGCGACAAACATTTGGTCAGCAAACAGCAGCTTGTGGCTCTGCCATTCCATCTGGCGCTATAGGCCACCTTTGGGCTAGCTAGCTAGCTCATGTTCCACCAGTGCAGATCTCACTGGGCCCAAGAGAGGGAACAGTGTACAGGGGTAGCTAGGGGTTGCTCGGCAGCTTATTTGGAAAGTATATTGTATTGTTTTACAGAAGTTATCATAATATTGGATACTCTAGAATCGAACTGACATCTTTACAGTCTATGCGCACAGAACATTGTAAAAGGTTGTGATATCAATTCACAATGAAAGATACTGAATGTGTTGTGCCACAATGATTTAAAAAAACTATACTCATATTGTCCGAATTGCAAAAAAGATAATATTACATGTCATGGTTTTGGGTTTGGCTGGATGATGTGTACCATTGCAGTATAGAGATATTATTTGTCAGAATTAGTATGGAACCTAACATCCCTGTGGCAGGGGATCTCTCTAAAAAGAAGTATTGACATTATGTTGGCAAACTGATATTGTAGTTGGGAGAAGAAGTAACTGTCTGGATCTTGTACATAGGTAATACTATACAGTAACGTTATGTGATAGTAGAAAACATGCAGGCCTATGGCCAGTGCATAACATGCCAGCACTAGTGTTCCTATTATTACATAAGGACTGAGTCTTCTGACCAGAACATTTGACACACTCCTAGAAAGGGATGCAATTATTTGGATTGCCTGTGGTCAAAGTCTGAAGTGTTTATCTGGAAATACCAATATCAGACGTACCAATAATACTACCCCCCCCCCTCTAAAACACACACATGAACGTACGCACACACACACGCACACACACACACACACAAAACCACCAACACTACCATCATTTGGTACAAATATGCCCATCATCATAGGAGCATTCAAACTACAGTTAAGGAGATACATAAACTCAGTCAGCTAGTGGATGTCTGCCCAACTCTCAACATTGTAATTAAAAAGGAATAAATTAACACTTGGACGCAGTGACAATACAACTCTCTCGTCAAATCTGGTTATCCAAGACCCAAATGACCTACCTAACAGTAATTTAATTGCACTCTACAATTGTGTTAGTATTGGCATTGAATTCGTTCATAAACATTGGAGTTAGTAGTTAGCTGTGGGCCATTTGCCCATTAAGGTATAAAGCAAGAGCAGAACTCAGTTTAGGGGGCTGGGGTAGCGGGGGGGAAGGGCAATGGCAGCGCACACAGAGTGACTCATGATTTGGAGTCCATGAAAGTCAATCAGAAACAATAAAGAAAAGAGATCTCCTCTCTTGGGTGTGGTAAGCTTCACAGGGCTTTTCAAATACAACTTTAAAGAGTATGAGTTTTAAATCTGAGGATATACTTTTAAATCGCATGGGAGGCCTATTGTTTCTAAGGCTTCTCATATATACCATGGTTAACACTCTCCATGCCATTAAACATAGGCGTGTGTGTATTTGTGTCGTGCTTTCAGTATAGCTCAGTGTGTAAGCACTAGGAAGGTAGGTCCAGTGTCACTGTTTGAGCACACAAATCCAATGCCATTGTGCTGTTGTTTTTCGGCTAAAGCTTCCGTATAATTATTCAGGAGTGATCATAGCTATCCTGAGAGTGCCATGAATATGTTCCAGTATCGCCACTTACTGCAATGTGATTTTAGGGACATTAACAAGAGTCTATTGTAACAGGTGGTCCTTCTGTAGCTCAGTTGGTAGAGCATGGCGCTTGTAACGCCAGGGTAGTGGGTTCGATCCCCGGGACCACCCATACGTAGAATGCATGCACACATGACTGTAAGTCACTTTGGATAAAAGCGTCTGCTAAATGGCATATATTATTATATTATATATATTTTTTTAAAGAATCCCCATCAAAATCTGTCAGTTTCAGCTAGATAAATGTTTTTTTGCATGGGTCAATCCACCACATCCGCCTATGTCGGCCTTCCGCATCTGGTGAAAATCGGTATTCACATGGAAACATCTGTAGCGTCCGAACCGTTTGGCCTACAATTAATATGACCATACTATGAAGAGTGCCGGTTAAATTTTTATTTTATTTTTTATATGTGTCCAAAAAAATACAATATTTTCTGAACTTTCTTATATCTCCTAAATATAGGACAGACACTTCAACACCCTATTCCATATGATTAATATTTTGACTGTCTGTTTTGACATTTCTAAATGTATTATTCAATGCAGTTCTTTAGGCTATAGTAGTAAAGGCCAAATTCAACATTTTTTCAAATATTTTTGGTATATATATTTTTTTTTTATACCTACAGGGGTCTAAAATGTACACTCAAATTGCTAAATGATCCATGGTATGACCATATTAAAACAATTCCATATGTTAGCTTAGTAGAACCCCCCCCCCCCCCCCCAAAGGCTTAGACTTTTAGAGGTTAAGGTTGATATACATAATGATTGATAGAGTGTATTCTTCATTACAGCGAACAGCATGCATTTCTGTTACTACACATCTCACTGGTTATGAAGTTAACTGATTGAAGCCACATTGTAAATTTCCATTTGATAAAACAGATTATCCCTCTGACTGTTCGTGTGTGTGTGTGTGTGTGTGTGTGTGTGTGTGTGTGTGTGTGTGTGTGTGTGTGTGTGTGTGTGTGTGTGTGTGTGTGTGTGTGTGTGTGTGTGTGTGTGTGTGTGTGTGTGTGTGTGTGTGTGTGTGTGTGTGTGTGGACCACTGAGCAGTCTTTGAAGATACTCTGACATCAGTGACTTTTTTCCCCTGCTACATGTGCAGAACTATGATGCACGTCAACTCAAGACTGAAACCTTTTCATTAATCTATCATCAACTGTTATTTAGTCTGTCTGCAAGTACAACGTTGTATTTTTCCCCGTGGTGGGAATCCGAAATAAAATGCAGGACTGCAAAGACATTCTGGGTGGAAAATGTTTTTTTTTTCACTCATTAAGCTACACTTATCCTAGATTTTTGGGGGGGAAATGGTTGAAATCTTTTCAATATTAACCTTTTGTTGCCTTGTTGAGCCTTCTATGTTAAATTATAAAGATGATACAATGATAAACAGTAGCCACTTCTTAAATCTAGATGTACATTTCATTTTGATGTCTATGAAACAAACCAAAAGGTGAGATTTGACACTAATGATTGCTGCCTATGAAATGGTCAAATATAACTTTGTAGTCTAGAGACTAGACCATGGGCATTTAACTCTTACCCTATGAGGTCCAGAGCCTGTTGTTTTTCTGTTCTACCTGATAATTAATTGTACCCAGCTGGTGTCCCAGGTCTAAATCGGTCCCATGATTAGAGGGGAACAATGAAGAAATGCAGTGGAACTGGCTTTGAGATCCAGAGTTGAATTTGAGCAGTTTAGACCATAACAAACTGAACAAAGTAGTGACAGGTATCCTATATCTGAAGTCTCGCTGACAGCATTGTCTCTAATGCGTTTAAATGTTCTTCCTTGTTTGCTGCTTCACCTAACAGTGCTCTTTCTCGCTTGCTTGGCGTGTCGAGGCAGTGTCAAGGAGTATAAGATATTATTGTATCATCAGATATCGATCCCTCCAGCTCCATGGCCTGGTATTGATTCCTCAAAGTGGTGCAGTAGACCTTATATTGTCTTCACACTGAATTTCTACCCGCACTGTGTTATATTATATTTGTCCAGAAAACATTCATTTTCTATTCAGCCATGTCGATGACGTGGGTTTTTGCCAATTAGTTTGAATGCTTCTCATTCACGGTTATTGTGGATTTCTACAAGAAATTGACATGCAGAAAGCATACAAACATATGGTGAGCATTTCCGTAACTGGTTATTGCTCAAGATATATATATGTTTTATTCTTTAAATGTATCAGTATGAAAATGATTGAAGGTGTGTTTAGTGTTTACCAATCCCCCCCAGACACACCACACACATACATACTTCCATAGTCACCACCCCTAAAGCTGCATCAAAGTATTTTCCTTCTCAGCCCGTTACAAAATGTCAAAAGAGCACGTTTAGGCATAGGGGCCATATCCTGCTTTTTGAAAGCAATGCCACCTTTACCTGCATTTACTAAAGTGACAACAATGTACCTGCATTATTTTAATATTTTCCCTGATTGGCTAGGCACAGCTCTAATTCATCTAGTGGGTTCGGTGTGAGTGCTTCGGGGCAATCCTCTTTGTGGTATGACGAGCATAATTTCGAGTTGGTATTTCGCTGGAAAATATGACTTCCTTTTAAAGCAGTCTGTCTGCCAAAGGCCGAACTGCTGCTCTTGAATCAGTTATCTGCCTATGCTTATCGCAACGCGGATGAATTTAGGATACAATGAAATAGCAACATATTTAGGTCTCTTAAATTCGGCCTAGAAATGCTAGCATTTCAATTTGATTGCAATTAACTCATACATTTAGCCTACAGTATTTGTTTCTATAACTATTATGCTTAAATGTATTACATTCAGTATCATAGCAAATATTACCTATGTTTAATCTCAAAAGTGTGCTGAAGGAATGATCCTTCAAAGCAATGTCATGTCTGTGAGCATGTGACTGAATGTAAGAAATGGTAACTTGCTTGTAGGCATGCTGTTACCTGTGAAGACCCCAACAACAAGAATGAAGTAAAGTATTTAACATGCCTGCTTGCATGGGTGGCAATGGATTTATAAATCTAATCTTGAAGCAAACAATTTCCACTCATTAACTATAATTACCTGTACTGGACAAAGGGGCATTTAGCAAGCTATGAGGTTAAGTACCAAGGTGTGGTGGGTATTTTGTTGTCCTTTAGCCAGACTGATTGTTCAAGCTAACAAGTGCCTCCTTGTGTGGTCTTCGTTTTCTGTCAAACGCATCAGTAAGATTCCCTATCTGAAATTTGTAACACAAATGATATAGTAGGCTTCCATGACTACAACGACCACTGTTTTTGACATGGAATAGGCCTACATATAAAATATAGAAAGAGCGTTCAGCGTTTTGAGACCTGACAGATCTGCAGGCCAAGACAACCAAGATCCGGGCGCAAGCTGCACGTTCATGCTATTTGCCAGCTGTTTGCTCGCTGCCGCAGCACATTTTCATAAAATAAGTCCTGATATGTCTAGCACGTTTGATAAGTGTATCATAGTGCGCATATACAATGTCCTGCGGTATTGAAAATGTATTGCTGGACCGTAAGTGTAGAAGACCCATATGCTTCGGAGAGAGAATAATGCAATATTAAATATGCCTCGATTACGAAGTCGATTAGCCTACTTTGACAACCTAATTGTATACGGTGATGGAATGACAACCCAAAATAAAATAACCACATAATAATACCCATTATTGATGCAGCCTGTATAGGCCTATTTATTTATCGCACCGAATCCCCATCAATGAGTGTGCTCTACATTTTAGATCAAATGTTAAATGTTGTGTATTTCACAGTTAAAAATAGAGATATATTGCACTATTATCAATATGACATATAATATGCAACATCGAAATGTGTAAATAAAGATACCTTGCATCTTTTGGCAGGTAGCCTAGTGGTTAGAGCGTTGGGGCAGTAACCGAAAGGCTGCTTAAATCGAATCCCCGAGCTGACTAGGTAAACATCTGTCGTTCTACCCCTGAACGAGGCAGTAAACCCATTGTTCCTAGGCCGTCATTGTAAGTACACATTTGTTAGTAACTGACTTGCCTAGTTAAATAAGGATTAAATAATAGAAAAATATATATATTGAGCACAGTCAAGGTCTTTGTTTTTGCAGTTTATCTGCGTTGTTCACCAATTAGACAACCAGGCCTCAATTATCATATCGCCTATGAAATTGATTCAGATGCCTACAGTTGAAAACATGTGTGAACATCGGTTGAAAAATAGGATACGATGCCTACACAATTTATTATCGGATTTAGATTTCCTTTTATAGCAGCTTTTATTGTATAGAATTAGGACATAACTTCGGTTTCCAAAAAAATATATAAACCGTTGTTTGAAATTCAATAAATATTATATAAAACATATAATATTTAAATATCATTATCATAATTGTAATAAAATGCATGCTTATGTGAAGTATACAATACATGTGGTGTGTGGTAGGGTCTAAATAGCCTACAGAATGAGAGGAGAGTGCAGGAAATGATCAGGCCCTATAGGGCTATAACCCCGCGAAGTTATCTCATGTAGAGAAGGTACCAGACGCCATCTTCTGGTAGGTGAACGCAGTTCCCCATTTTGCGCTTAGGCCGTTATCATCTTGATAATAAAATATAGAATCCGTTAAGTTGCAACAATTTTGATCGGTCGTTATGCTCTCGGGCGTGTGTGTAATTGTTCATATACAATTTAGAAGGGCTCGGGGAGTATACAAACAAGGGCCTGTAAACATACACATGTATTTTGGCCTAATCCTTTAGGCTGTATTTAGTTATTTCTCCATAGGAAAATTGATACATTGAAATCCAGGCATATATACACTGTATCTTGTTCGTGGTTCGTTAAATACCTTTACAAATGATTCAAGTTCATTATCCAAGTTTCCAATTTATTTTGAAGTTTAGTGGGGTATCTTCATTTGCATCCGCTTGTCTGATTGCTCAATTGTTTGGTTATAACCTTTTGTTTATTTAGTTTCATTATTGCATTATACTTCATCATTAATTCAATGAATTTAGTAGCAATGTTATTATTATTACAATTATTATAACAATATTGTGATATAATTTAGATCTCTATTTGATCATTTAGACCTTCATTTCAAATTGACATTTTATCTTACATTTCATTGGACTTGCTGTCACACTTAGGCTTCAATAGAAATAATACAGTACATCTGAAATATGCAAAAACATGTTCCTTTTTTACAGTTATTAAATCACTATTTTTAGAATCTAGACTATATTTATTGGCATTTATTTACAAAATGTCCTTACCACCAAATCCCCTCCCTATATGTATGTCATCAGGCAGTCCACATAAAATTGTATTTTCTTGCCATGCAGTACTCTGCAGACCCACGCCAAAAAGGGGTATGAGGCTATATTCATACATTCTAGCACAGTGGTATTTTGAATAAGGTTGATCACAATAGTATTACATTCTAAGCTATAGCCTTATAGAATGACCAACAACCATCTTGCTGGCCAGCTGAGCACATCCACTATTCAAACCACTATACGCCACCCTGCTCATATGACCTGGGTGTGCTGACTGCCTCTCCAGATGGCCGTTTCTCTCTGTCTCCTCTGACAACTCATCCCAGCTGAGTCTGCCACTGAGCAGACAGCATGGGGCTTATCCCTGCATTAGTGCACCAGTCTCTACTGCTAACAATGGGCCCAAACTGCAGTGATGGGACTGGGCACTGTGTGTGTGTGTGTGGGTAAATATATGATTGATATTGGGTGGAATAGAAACGAAATGTATTATTTATATGATAAATTATGTATATTTGTCAAGGTCAGGTTTTCTGATTGTAATTGAACAATTATGGATAGGATGTCCATAATGTCTGTCATTTTGTCTTGTGCGTTCAGCTGAATTCCTTTCAGTGAGCCACTCTATGGCAGATATAGCACAGAAAAAGTCTTCAGATGAGTGTATTGTCTTCCCTTCCTTGTTTTAAGGCCTGCCCGTGGCACTCTCCCATATGGACGCTCTCCGACGAGCCATGTTTTTATCGTCTCTGGACTTAAGTGTAGGCCACTTAACTATCTAAGCTTTCGCAGTGATCATCTCATTTATCTGGGATTATTGCAGTGAATTTACTGTTTGGTTTTCTTCCAGGCCTAAAATGTCAAGTCCAAAGTCATGTATGCAGTAGCTGTACTCGGCGAAAGCCTACGTAGATCTGCTGAAAGCTGGTAGCAGTTGATCTTTGGATAGAGCATGAAATAAATAAATCCTCTTTAGCAGATCAATATTCATCCCTTTTAATGCTGGATGTGAAACGGCTGGATTTGAGGTGGTAATGCTGATGTACAGCTAATCGTTGAAAAATAAGCAGCAGGGCTTTGCGATCCGTAGCAGATAGTTAAACAGGAAGGGAATGAGTAAGTGCTGGATTGTCTAGCCAGTGAGAAACCTGCTAGTAATTACATGTAATTTATACTGTCCAATTAACACCCATAATGTCATTTTTTGGGAGGTGGGGGCATGAAATGGGGCCTCTTTTGTGCAAACATTATTGGAGTGCTCAACCTATGACACATTTCCTCCTGTGCTGCCCTCGACAGGGCCTGGAAATGATACTGTACGTTAATGATATTAGTTGACACTGCTTGTATAAATACCAGCGTGAAAATAAATTGATATAGCGGAGGTTTTAAGGTTTCATTATTACTTTATTTTTTCCCCTCTCTATTTAATGTTTTAAGGAAGGAACAAGGGACATGACCCCTGACTGGATTGGATCTTGGCATGAGAGACCAAGACTCTTTTTCCCTCCATGTGCGAATTCGCTCAGGCCTACTCACTATGTCACAGCACTCTAACACCTGTGACACAATGTGACAACAAATGGCTAACAGGCCCTTTTCGAGACACGTAACTGAATTTAGAAGTTAACCAATGCACGCTAAAGGCCCGCAGTCCCCATTACCACAGAACAGCAAAGGAGCATCGAGGAGCTTGAATAATGTAATTTATCACTGAACTTTCAGCTTCCCGTTGTGAAGTATACTACTCCTTCAGCCTTTGAGTCCAAGGCGCTTTGCATGGTGATTTACATGGCTTGTAGGAACTATGAAGAGGGTTCAAGTCTGCATACCAAGCCTGCAGAATCCTCTGTCTCACGTTAGCAAAGAGCACAGCTCGGCTTGATCGATGGCCCCAAGATGTCCTGTAACTCAAGTGGCAAATAAATAAATAAATACTTTTGTAAACGCCTAGATTACGGTTTTGAAATGTGGTCCTAGGTTGATGGTTGATAGTGTGTCTCCTAGCTTCTTCAGTCCTGATATTGGTTGTAATGTACTGTGAAATATTCCTCTTGGCTTCTACTTCCTGTGTGGGGTCAAGGGTTAGTCACTAGCTTACCGTAAATCACTGTGTGGAGCATCATTATGTTTAATGAGAATAACTATGACACTATGATGACAAGAAAAAGACTGTTTAGAAAAATGAGTATTCTGGCCAGTGAGCATGACGCTCCCTGTCCAAAAGTCCATTCATAACTTATTATGGAGGAATATATATATTTCTACTGACCCATGTTGTTGTTTGCCAAAATGCCCATATGCTAGACATACCCGGCCTAACATTGACGTTGATATGGTACATTACGGTGCTTTATGGAATGAAGACCCCAAATACCTGTGTTCCCTCTGATTATGCCCAACCCCTTCTAAATCATACCAAAGTAAAATAGCTGCTCAAATGTTTGTGAGCTACTGTAGCCTAGGCCTCCTAGTATTTGCAAATGGTAAACAGTCTCTTAATGACAATGGCTGTACACTATTATACTTAGCACAATGAGCAATGTATCTGTTTCATATTTTTTCATCTTTGAGCCCATTGATAAAGGTATGTTTAATAATCTTGGGGTTTCCCCCAAAAAATCTATGCAAACACATTTGTACATAGAGCCATAGGGCTCTAGGCCTACTTCAAAAGGAAGAAGAGGAGTGGCCCACTCCAAATGCATTGGGACCACACATTACAGAAGGGAGATGATGCTTATTGATACAAGGCTACTGGGCTGGGGTGTTTACCAAGGCCTTTTTGGCTCACGTAGCTGAGGGCCAAAGAAGAAAAGGAAGACCAAAGGGGAAAGGAAAAACCCCCAGAAAATAAAGATATTTGGCATTTTCTACTTTTTCTCAACAAACACCCCTGGGGCTAAGAGTCCCATTTAAATAAACAAAACAAAGTCAATTTAGCGGACCGGGAGACCGTGTTTCGACAGGATCCAAACACGGCGCCAACTCAAAGGGGGGGGGGGCGCACAATTGGCCCAGCATCGTCCGGGTTAGGGTTTGGCCGGGGTACGCCGTAATTGTAAGTAAGAATGAGCTCTTAACTGACTTGCCTTGTTAAATAAAGGTTCAATAAAATAAAGTCAGTGGAGAGAAGCTGGCTACAGATTGACAGAATTCCCTTGAACAAAATGGCCGCCTGCCAGAATGGTTGGGAGTGGGAGGATGAGACTGCCTTTGGCTGCATACAATATACAGCTGGGTTTGAACTAAAATCACTCTGTCTGGCCTACATATTGGATTTGGGGAGGTAGCGAAGGGATCACGTGTGCCAGGTCTATGTTGTAGGCCTTGATGAGGCCTAGGGTTAAGTCTCTCTCAAAAGGCCATAAGGGCTCATTTATCATTTTCTGTGTTATGGAGGCAGTCATACAAAGTAATTGTAAAACATTCTGGAAAGATGTCTCTTTGACAGTGCTTGATACAATATGAAGAATGTGTGCACTTCCAATTAGATATTATGGAGACATTTGTTTCTGCAATGACTAAGAATGACCACAAGAGGGAAGACCCAACACAAAGAAAGCCAAAGGAAGATCAATGGTTCCAAAACACCATCCCTGCAGCACATTTGTAAAATATAGTTTGTCAGTTTGAGTAAAAATAATCCTATTATGTATCAGCAATGATCTACAGTGCATATTATTTGTATTAAGTGTAAGTGTTCTTCACCCAAAAAGTTTTTTTGTTTGTTGTTCAACATAATTCTTCATAGAATCGAAGTCAGACTGCACTCTTTAACCAGTGGTCAGTTGTGATGTGTTTGCAAGACCACTAGGGACTGAACTAAGTCCACTTTAGACTGGACATGGAAAATGTTGCAGTTCAGAAACATACCCTCCTTTCATCTCAGGAGTGTGAAATGGAATTCTTCTTCCCTGAGGAATTTTTTCTTCTGAGTCCAATCGTCGTCTCCTCACTTTTGCTTTCATCCTTAGGCATATAACTTTCTTTGGGAACGTTTACACAAAACACCCTGGTAAGTAAATACCTCCTCGTTGTATGGTTAGTTACCCTTAGCCCACAGCAGACTACACAACCCTAATGTATTTTGGAGCCTGTTCCTGGGCACTGTTTTCCTTCGCTTGGCTGGAACCAAAGAGAAGAGGGGTCATCGTCACACACACACGCACACGCACACGCACACACACACACACACACACACACACACACACACACACACACACACACACACACACACACACACACACACACACACACACACACACACACACACATATGGATTTTGTAGCCGAGGCCAGGTATTTGCTTGGCTGGAACCAGATCGGTCCGCTGTCTGTGTGTCACCCAATTCTTGTCTCCCACTCCCTGGGAGACAAGAATCTGCCTGATCATTCCTAAAGGTACTGAATGACCTTTTTTGAAAATAAAGGAGAGCCGCACACTCTAGGAGCTCAGATGCAAAAATGTAATGTCCAACGTTTCGACAGCCAAGCTGTCTTCATCAGGGTATAATCAAACACCGCGGGATGACTCGTTTATATAGTGTCAAAAGACAAAACGTGTCTGTAATCATGGCCAAGTGTGGCCTAATATCATTGGTTAATTATCAAATATTAAAGTGGCATACAAAGACCTGCATACAAAAAAACAAAAAACAAATCAACAACAAATGGATAGCATACGATCATAGATTCATTTTAAGCTTACAAACAATTACAATGGCAAAGTCACAAAGTCACAAAGTCACAATAATCACAAGAATGGCTTCAGATCAAAGTCTACTTTGAGACCGAAGGGAGCAATGGTCTTTAAATTAAAGATCCAGGCATCCTCTCGCTTTAACAATAAATTATCAAGGTCACCCCCTCTCCCAGGGAGGGTGACATGTTCGATGCCAATATAACGCAGAGATGAAATCGAGTGGTTTGCTTCTAAAAAGTGGGCCGCAACTGGGTAAGTCAAGTTTTTGCACCTAATGGTGCTACGACGCTCTGAGATACGTACTTTGCGCTTTGTTTTACCCACATAACTTTTACCACCAGGACAAGTTATAAGATAGATAACTGCCTTAGTGGAGCACGTGATAACACCTTTGATTGAGATCTGTTTCCATGTTTGAGGGTGTTTGAAGGATCTACATGTATATGCCATTACACTTGTAATTACCATCCAGTAGTGGCGCAAATAGAGGTTGTTCAGGAATATCTTGGTGTGGTAAATCAGAGGGTACCAATTGGTCTCTGAGATTTCTGCTCTGCGAGAATACGACCAAGGGAAGGTCAGAAAACACATTACCGAGACCATCATCGGATTTTAAGCTGATTTTCACGTTCATGACAAAAATGGAGGTCTTCTTAGGTTTAATAGGAATGCAATGTATGTTCATTCCCATGGGAAAATAAAGTGCCTCCACCATAAACCCTGAGTATCATGTATAGGCCTACTCTACGTACCAAACACCCATTGATGCATCGCCAGGTTACTCATCATTAACACATGGACTTTAGAATCTTATCTACCCCTTTTTGTTCAGCCAGTGGGTCAAAGGCAGCTTGTTTGACACTGTTGCACCACACTGCCTCAATAGCTTATCATTACAGGCCAGACAGTGCCGCAAAATATAACTGTCGATGAAAGTTTAGGGACCCTAACCAATCTAGTCAGACTGAAGGAAAAATGCAATACCGCCGGCAGTATCGTCTGTCTGTAACTGGCTACGCTGTCTGTGGCTGTTGGCCTTTGCTTCTCAAGGCCCTGAATTAATAACAGCCCAGTTGGTCCCGGCTCCGATTTGATTTGGTTCCTGGGCTCAGATTAACAGAAATAACAGATTCAGCAGGGATGATAAGTAGGACTTTTCGCAGACTCTCATGGAACAGCCATCCCTCGGAGCGTTATTAAAACTGAACGGAGTAATGAGGAGACTAGATTTTTCCTAGTTCTGAGGAGAGATGCTGGAACCATTCTGTTTAGGTCTTGAAATGACCCAGGCTCCGTCCAAATTGCACCCTATTCAATAAAGGTTTTGGTCAAAAGTAGTGCACTACATATGGAGTGGGTGCCGTTTCGGACACAATCCCACTGAGTGGAGTCAGTGGACTGTGAAATGTCTAAATCATTAGCAGTTGTCTCTATTTCACTTGTTGATGAATTGAGCCAACATGTACCAGCCACCATGAATACTTTTGCTATGTGATATAACAACTACATTAGCCTAACACGTCAGCAAATGTGACACAGTAATACTTCAGGTGGTTATACGTCACTATTTTACATATTTTAATGAGACCATGTTGACCACAATATTGTCTTGAGTTATGTTGAGTGTAACAGACTTTGAAGAAGTAAGTAATCGCATGGTTATTTCAGTCACTAGCATTAGCCATGTCTATGAAAACACACTTATAAAGATGAAATAGGGAAGGCTGAGGCGAAAACAACCAAATGATCCTTGCAGGTTTTGTGAGTCCCATACAGCCTTTATGTCACAAGGCTATATGGCACGAAGCCTCAGAGATTTACTCACGAACGGTTAATGTGACTTACAACTCCGGGTCAAGGAAAGGACGCGACCCCTGCATAGGCATTCTCCTCAGGAATGAAAAGCATTCAGAATTACGGCCATACATGGCCATACAAGACTCTAGCCAGGTCTCAGATCTGTACAAAATGTATTTGTCACATGCTCTCGTAAACAGCAGGTGCAGACTAACAGTGAGATGCTTACTTACGGGCCCATCCCAACAATGAAGATAATTGTTTTTTAAATTATAGAAAAATAATAATACAAGGAATAAACACACAATGAGTAATGATAACTTGGCTAAATACACTGGGTACCAGTACCGAGTCAATGTGTAGGGTTATGAGGTAATTGAGGGAGACATTGTATGTAAACTCAGCAAAAAAAGAAACGTCCTCTCACTCTGTACTGCGTTTATTTTTTAGCAAACCTAACATATGTAAATATTTGTATGAACATAACAAGATTTAACAACTGAGACATAAACTAAACAAGTTCAACAGGCATGTGACTAACAGAAATTGAATAATGTGTCCCCGAACAAAGGGTGAGTGAAAATCAAAAGAAACAGTCAGTATCTGGTGTGGCCACCAACTTCCTTAAGTACTGCAGTGCATCTCCTCCTCATGGACTGCACTAGCTTGCCAGTTATTGCTGTGAGATGTTACCCCACTCTTCCACCAAGGCACCTGCAAGTTACAGGACATTTCTGGGGGGAATGGCCCTAGCCCTCACTCTCTGATCCAACAGGTCCCAGACGTGCTCAATGGAATTGAGATCCGGGCTCTTCGCTGGCCATGGCAGAACACTGACATTCCTGTCTTGCAGGAAATCACGCACAGAACGAGCAGTATGGCTGGTAGCATTGTCATGCTGGAGGGTCATGTCAGGATGAGCCTGAAGGAAGTGTACCACATGAGGGAGGAGGATGTCTTCCCTGTAACGCACAGCGTTGAGATTTCCTGCAATGACAACAAGCTCAGTCTGATGCTGTGACACACCGCCCCAGACCATGACGGACCCTCCACCTCCAAATTGATCCCGATCCAGAGTACAAGCCTCAGTGTAACACTCATTCTTTGCACAATAAACACAAATCCGACCTTCAACCTTCGTGGGACAAAACTGCGACTCGTCAGAGAAGAGCACTTTTTGCCAATCCTGTCTGGTCCGGCAATGGCGGGTTTGTGCCCATAGGCGACGTTGTTGCCGGTGATGTCTGGTGAGGATCTGCCTTACAACAGGCCTACAAGCCCTCAGTCCAACCTCTCTCAGCCTTTTGCTGACAGTCGGAGCACTGATGGAGGGATTGTGCGTTCCTGGTGTAACTCGGGCAGTTTTTGTTTCCATCCTTTACCTGTCCTGCCGGTGTGATGTTTGGGTGTACCAATCCAGTGCAGGTGCTGTTACACGTGGTCTGCCACTGCGAGGACAATCAGTTGTCCGTCCTATCTCCCTGTAGCACTGTCTTAGGCATCTCACTGTACGGATATTGCAATTTATTGACCTGGCCACATCTACAGTCCTCATGCCTCCTTGCAGCATGCCTAAGGCACATTCACACAGATGAGCAGGGACTCTGGGCATCTTTCTTTTGGTGTTTGTCATAGTCAGTCGAAAGGCTTCTTTAGTGTCCTAAGTTTTCATAACTGTGACAGTAATTGCCTACCGTCTGTAAGCTTTTAGTGTCTTAACGAACGTTCCACGGGTGCATGTTCATTAATTGTTGACGGGAAACAGTGTTTAAACGCTTTACAATGAGGATCCGTGAAGTTATTTGGATTTTTACAAATTATCTTTGAAAGACAGTGTCCTGAAAAAGTGACATTTCTTTTTTTGAGTTTACATATAGGTAGGGATAAAGTGACTAAGCAACAGGATGGATAATAAACTGTAGCAGCACCGTATGTGGTGAGTCAAAATAGCTAGTGTTAAAATGGTAAGTGCAGCTATTACTTAACTATTTAACTAACATCCTTGCACTTTGAAAAGCGACAATTTCAAGGGGAGTGAAATAAGTCAACAGCAGATACAGCGTTGTTGATATTTGACGCTGTGAAACTTGGGGAATAGCTCTCAGATTAGCAAGTCATGTCATGATAACTTGGTTGGTACAGGCGAGCACATCAGTGGTGGAGCTCAAATGATTGCTCTCTGTCTCATGGAAATAGTTGCAGTGTTTAGCTGTATATAGTCAGCAAAGTAGTTGGTTGTTTTGTCTTGTTTCTAAATCATATGGAAATGGCCCAAGCGGCTTGCTATAGCTAGCAAACTAGTTAATCTGTCAGGCAAGAAAGGTTGTGTGTAGCGCCAATCTCAGCTGTCACTTTCGCTAGCTAGCCATACAGACAAGGTGCAGATATTCATAAGCTATACATTGCCTCGTTTTCCTATTATGTGACCGCTTAGCTGTCGTGTTAGGGTAGTAGATGCCCGCGCTGTGGATCTCATATGGACTTCCTGACGGGCCGCCCCCAGGTGGTGAGGGTAAGCAACAACATCTCCACCCCGCTGATCCTCAACACTGGGGCCCCACAAGGGTGTGTTCTGAGCCCTCTCCTGTACTCCCTGTTCACCCACGACTGCGTGGCCACGCACGCCTCCAACTCAATCATCAAGTTTGCGGACGACACAACAGGGGTTGGCTTGATTACCAACAACGACGAGACGGCCTACAGGGAGGAGGTGAGGGCCCTCGGAGTGTGGTGTCAGGAAAATAACCTCACACTCAACGTCAACAAAACTAAGGAGATGATTGTGGACTTCAGGAAACAGCAGAGGGAACACCCCCCTATCCACATCGATGGAACAGTAGTGGAGAGGGTAGCAAGTTTTAAGTTCCTCGGCATACACATCACAGACAAACTGAATTGGTCCACCCACACAGACAGCATCGTGAAGAAGGCGCAGCAGCGCCTCTTCAACCTCAGGAGGCTGAAGAAATTTGGCTTGTCACCAAAAGCACTAACAAACTTCTACAAATGCACAATCGAGAGCATCCTGGCGGGCTGTATCACCGCCTGGTACGGCAACTGCTCCGCCCACAACCGTAAGGCTCTCCAGAGGGTAGTGAGGTCTGCACAACGCATCACCGGGGGCAAACTACCTGCCCTCCAGGACACCTACACCACCCGATGTTACAGGAAGGCCATAAAGATCATCAAGGACAACAACCAGCCGAGCCACTGCCTGTTCACCCCACTATCATCCAGAAGGTGAGGTCAGTACAGGTGCATCAAAGCTGGGACCGAGAGACTGAAATACAGCTTCTATCTCAAGGCCATCAGACTGTTAAACAGCCACCACTAACATTGAGTGGCTGCTGCCAACACACTGACTCAACTCCAGCCACTTTAATAATGGGAATTGATGGGAAAGGGTGTAAAATATATCACTAGCCACTTTAAACAATGCTACCTAATATAATGTTTACATACCCTACATTATTCATCTCATATGTATACGTATATACTGTACTCTATATCATCTACTGCATCTTTATGTAATACATGTATCACTAGCCACTTTAACTATGCCACTTTGTTTACATACTCATCTCATATGTATATACTGTACTCGATACCATCTACTGTATCTTGCCTATGCTGCTCTGTACCATCACTCATTCATATATCTTTATGTACATATTCTTTATCCCCTTACGTGTATAAGACAGTAGTTTTGGAATTGTTAGTTAGATTACTTGTTGGTTATTACTGCATTGTCGGAACTAGAAGCACAAGCATTTCGCTACACTCGCATTAACATCTGCTAACCATGTGTATGTGACAAATACAATTTGATTTGATTTGATGATTAGTTGGATATTTGTTTACATAGCCAGCTAATAAGTTGCTTGTTTTATCCTGTTTCTACCGATGCAATTCATTTGGAAACTTTCCCAGCTTCGTAACTAATCAGTTAACATTGGCAAACTCTGTAGTTGGTCTGTCAGGCAAGGAAGCAGAGTTGTTTGGAGGAGAGAGAGAGAGCGAGAGAGAGAGAGAGAGAGAGAGAGAGAGAGAGAGAGAGAGAGAGAGAGAGAGAGAGAGAGAGAGAGAGAGAGAGAGAGAGAGAGAGAGAGAGAGAGAGAGAGAGAGAGAGAGAGAGAGAGAGAGAGAGAGAGAGAGAGAGAGAGAGAGAGAGAAGGCGTGTAACTGTATCACACAATTTCTGATGGAAACCCATTATGCTCCTGACTACAATTGTATCCTATTTGTTGTTCCTCTCCTCTCCTTGTTTCTCTGTTCCTCCATGTCAGTGAAAGTAAGGGAAGTGATGTGGAGAGTCAGGGCTCAGCAGCAAAAATCAGGGAGGGAGAGATGTGGAGGAATGAGGGAAGAGTGGAGTGAGAGAAGAGTGGAAGGAAGGAGGAAGAGGACAGTGAAGAGGAGGGGGAGAGTAACATGGAGGAGGAGGAGGAGGGAGAGGGATAGGAGGAGGAAGACGACGAAGCAGAGGGAGAATACGAAGCAGAGGGAGACGAGGAAGCAGAGGGAGAGGAGGAGGAAGAGGGATGGGAAGAGGGAGAGCACACCCCAGTGTTTCTGCCCAAAGTCCTCCCATTCACCCTTGTACACACAGCCTGGGCATAAAGGGACAGTGGCAGGGGTTTTGGAGTTGATTTTAAATGTGGTAGAAACTTGGATCTCTTCCAGAGCTTGTAATGGATTACAACACGAAAATGGGCGGGGTTGACCAGCTTGACCAACTGAGGAACAATTACAATGTTGGATGCACAGGCAGAAAATGGTGGAAGTATGTGTTTCGGGATGCTAAACATTTTCATCATAAATGCGTACATTGTGTGGGGGACCCTACAAAGCCCCCTTCCCAGAAACCCCAGGTGCTGGTCCCTGAAGGCAATCAAAATGCAGCTTGTGCATTCACTTTGTCATATGGCCACAGTGGCAGGAAGAGAGGTGCCAAGAGTGTGGCACCAGGATGTGAGGACCGAGTTGTAACTCATTTGAAAGCAGGTGAAGTTTGAAGGGCACAAGAGAGGGTGTGTGTTGTGCATCCATAGTGGATGCAGGGCAGAGTGGGAGATGTGTAGAAACCTCCTTTAGGTGCTCTATGTGTTCTGTGCCACATTGCAGGATGGGGCAATGACATGCTGTTGGCTAAATGCAAACACTAAAGTGACAGTGTGAAATACAGTATATTTTATTGTCTCTGAAAAGTTGTTGCGTTTTGTATATTCTCTCTTGATCTGTCTTTATCTAATACTTGATGCATTCACTAAATTGTTGTCAAAGTAGTCTACTATTTCCAAATTTTGTAGTATACTATTTTTTTTAAGGAAGTCCCAAGGTTTTGCTCCCCTGAGTTATAATACCTCATGATAAGCTGCAGACGATACTATTTACCAAGAGTTTTCATCTATATTTATGGCAGCTGTCTATTTACCACCACAAACCAAGGCTGTCACTAAGACCGCACTTATAGGGCCATAAGCAAACCTCTCTATGACACCATGAATGTGGTGTCATATTAAAGAAAAGGTTGTGCTCTTTAAAAGTAAGTTATTGCTTGTAAACATCATTTATTCTTTGTTTTTGAGCTATGTCTGTTTGTTTGTAATGTGAGAATTGGCTTTATCTTGAAAATTCTCAGTAATTGACAGCAGCCTTCTAGAATCACGCCTGGTCTGTATGAAATCTTATTGAGAGAGGTTATCTACATTTTGAAATAGTCTCTGAATAGTTGTTTGCATTTTTACATGGTTTCAGAAGTAAGAATAGGTTTTTTTGTGTGGTATTTAAAATACTGTACTTTCTGAATATTGTCCTCTAGTCACATTTTGGATAATTGTATTTATTTATATGTAAAACATATTTATAAGAATAATATATTATACTTGGTACATTTTGAGTGAGTAATTTAGTCAAACGTAGTCAAATTTAAAAACAATTTTTTGTTGTTGTTGTGTTCAGTGTTATTATTTTTTTGATAGTGAGTGTCTTTACACAATGGAAGACAAAATTAGTGTTATTCCTATTGACATGAATGTGGTGTCATATTAAAGAAGAGGTTGTGCTCTTTAAAAGTAAGTTATCGCTTGTAAACATAATTTGTTCTTTGTTTTTGAGCTATGTCTGTTTGTTTGTAATGTGAGAATTCGCTTTATCTTGAAAATTATCAGTAATTTACAGCAGCCTTCTAGAATTCTATCGGGGTCTAAAGGGTTAAAGGTCTTACTCACATCGGCTATGGAGAGCGAGATCACCTAGCCATCTGGAACAGTTTGTGCTCTCATGCGTGGTTCAGTGCTGCTTGCCTTGAAGCGAGCATAGAAGGGATTTAGCTTGTCTGGTAGGCTTGCATCACTGTGCAGCTCCTGGCTGGGTTGCCCTTTGTAATCCATGATAGTTTGCAAGCCCTGCCACATCCGACAAGTGTCAGAGTCGGTATAGTAGGATTCGATCTTTGTCCTGTATTGATGTTATGACTTTTTGATGGCTCATCGGAGGTCAAAGCGAGATTTCTTATAAGTCTCTGAATTAGTGAAAGTGAAAGCTCTAGCCTTTAGCTCGGTGCGGATATTGCCTGTGACCCGTGGCCTATTGCCTGTAACCCATGGTTGAGATACAGTGCCTTGCGAAAGTATTCGGCCCCCTTGAACTTTGCGACCTTTTGCCACATTTCAGGCTTCAAACATAAAGATATAAAACTGTATTTTTTTGTGAAGAATCAACAACAAGTGGGACACAATCATGAAGTGGAACGACATTTATTGGATATTTCAAACTTTTTTAACAAATCAAAAACTGAAAAATTGGGCGTGCAAAATTATTTTTTTGCCTTTTGCACAGGTGACATGCTTGTAAGAGTGAGGTAAGACGAATTTCAGTTTCCCTGCATTAAAATCACCAGCTACTAGGAGCACATTATCTTGTTTGCTTATGGCCCTATAAGTGCGGCCTTAGTGACAGCCTTGGTTTGTGGTGGTAAATAGACAGCTGTGAAAAAATATAGATGAAAAATCTTGTTAAATAGTATCGTCTGCAGCTTATCATGAGGTATTCGAACTCAGGCGAGCAAAACCTTGGGACTTCTTTAACATTAGAGATCGCACACCAGTTGTTGTTAACAAAGAGACACACACCTCCCCGCTGTCTTCCCAACTCCTATCGGCATTTAAACCTATTCAGGCTGTATAAGACCATGTAAGACCATACTAAACAGGGGTTTATGAAGTGACTAGCAAGGCCCATTTTATTCCTTGTTAACCTGAAATGTTGCATGATGGCCAAAGGCATCGGGTACCAACACTTGATGTCATTTCACGTGTATTGGTGGATATTTGTGTGATTGAGTGCGAATGTTTTATGTGTTTCACATTAATCAGGCAAAAACATAATGATCATTAGAAAGCCAACAATGGCTTTTTCTAACCCAGAAGTGATCTGGAACACTGTCTGATTGACTGTCAGTGTATGTGTTAGGAGCGATTTTCCCCATATAGCAGCATTATGCAAAAGACTTTGTCCCACATGTGACCTATGGAGTTGTTTTCTATCTCCCTGAAATGGATATTAGTTCATACATGTCACATATTATATCAGAACAATCAGTACTTAACTTATATTGCATATCATCATTTCCAACCTATGTAAGGTAATTATCAGATGTTTTTGTCATTTTTACAGCTTTTGCCTTACTCACACAAAAACTAATCCAAACAAAGTATTCACTCTTACCCAGGCATCTCTCCGAAACAACATTATCTCTGGTAGCTGTGTTGAATACAGTCAGAGAGGCTCCATGCTGTCTTCCCCTTATCCTTGCCTTCCCCCAGTATGGGTACACATTTGGGGGTTGCTGGGGGGCAGGAGAGGATGGCATGCAATGGAGCTAGGGCCCTCCATGACTGGACAGTGTCAGGTGGGGTCACCAGTAGGGCCTATGGGCCTCAGGCTTGGGGGCCGTGTAGGAATGTTGCCCTCTTATCAGTAGTATAGAAAGCTGTAGCCCCTGTAAAAGAAAGGTTTCTGTTGCAAGACAGGCATTCCCTATTCCTTATGTATTCCATGGTATGCGCTGCTCTGTTTGGCAGATTTAAAGCTGTGATTTATCTACCTTCTAGACCAGAAATGCTGAATGGAAAGTGGTACCTCCAAAACACACTTTGTTATGGATATGGTTAGGTCATAGATTTCCCAGGATATGCTCGCATTACACCGCAGAGATTCTCACACTCAAGCAAGAGTCTTTCAGAGTTTGTAAAAAAATGGGCTATAACCTGTTTTCCATGAAATCCCATTGCTCACATTAGCACCCCTGTCACCCATGAGTTAAATCACTGCACTCAATGGATTATATGCAAATCCCTTCTCAAAATGAACATGGTGAAGCTATAATTTACTACTCCAGCCAAGTTTAACCCACCATAGTAACCAAATACTTAATGGGAAAGTCCATGAAAAAAAGAAATGTTGGTATTGTTTTCATTAGTCCACTTTTAATCCAGTCCCAAAATGTTTTCCATGTCAGCAGTCAAGGTTTCAAGATATTGAACTTTCGAGAAGCAAAGTGTCATGGTGATGTTGCCAGTGACACTTGAAAGTCCAATATCTTAACTTGATTGCTGACATGCAAAACATTTTGGGACTGTATTAATAGTGGGACCTATGAAAACAATACTAAAAGTTTTTGAGAGGATTTTCTCTTTAATGTGTCATCATTTTATTTTTATCAGGCCAAATCCTTTCAAGTCCCTGAGGAAGCTGTGTAGAGTAGTTTTGTACTAACACATATCATCTGCAGCATTACCAGGAATTCACTTTGGGTGCACTTTCAGTGACAAACACAGTCAATTGTGTGTAATGAAACAGGTTTGTATGATTGATAGGGTTACCCCAAAGGATTAAATGTTGCTGTATTTGGCAAGTGGTTGGGTGTTAGATTCAGCCCGTTATCACTAGGTACAGTTAATCATCTTTGTGTTGGGCCTAACACAGAGAACCAGGGAAGAGTCCTACCAAATCCACCACATTTTCCTAAGTCACAGTGAAACAAAGCAAAACTTTGTTTTGGAAGCTCACTGAGAGGTGGGGCCTGTTGCAATCAAGATGGGAGAAAGAGATAAAAGTTCCCTATCTGTTGTAAAATCCAACAGGATTTGCCATCAGCTGTGAAGTCATGGCTTTCCCTTGTGCCTCGCTCTCCCGTGCTGTTTCTCATCCCATAATCCTTTGTTCCCCCCTCCTCCTCCTCCTCCTCAACCGACCCGGCCAATGAAAGGCCCGACGGGCGGCCGGTGGTAGAGGAAGCCAATTACCGCAGCGACGTTGGAAGCCCTCTTCCAAACAAGTCGAGTCACTAAGTCACTGACTTGTTGCTCAGAGGGATTCTAGCGCTAGTGGATTAGCGCTATAGTAAACATGCAAGGGCCCAGGCGCAGTAGGTGGACCGAGGGTTTGTTACCTCACAAGAAGGGGAGCAACACCTCTGTGTGAACCTTTGTCTCTTGGCGCAGTGACACGACGGGCTGGCCATGACCCCATGGGTCGGTCCGTCGTCATGGGAGCTGGGAGCGTCTGAGTGTTGGACAAACCCAGGGTAAAGCCGGGGGGCTTAGAGAGCAGGGCTTATATGCAGACTTAATCTGATCACTTCCTCAAAGCAATCAGAGCCGTAATTGGATAGGGCGGATGATATGTCAGGGGAGATCTAACAAACCAAGTGTGGGTTACTTTCCACTGTGTGGCCTTTCTGGACTGGCAGTTCATGTTTGACGTATAAGACAACAGGTCTTTGAGGATAAAAATAATATGAGAATTTGTTCCACTCTCAGCTGAAACAATTTGTATTATTGGTCATGTGAGGTCCTTGGATTTGACTATATCATGTTTGGTTCATTTAGCTTTTCATCTAAAATGTAAAATCATGTCTCTCTTTTGCTGTTTTGTTTTTTATTTTCTATAGTCTCGGAAACACTGGTAGAATGCAGAGAGAGAGAAATGGGGGGGGGGGAATGGTGACAATAGGATGTCAAGATGTAACAAATCTACTTCCGACCAGTTAACTCAAAATACCAGTACTAATAAACCTTATTCACATTGGCAATTTGAAGTGACTCAAATCCTATTTTTGAGTCACTGCAAGCATGAGCACCACCACTAATCAGCCTACACCACTGCGCACACACCCGTCATCACTATGACAACTAACGTAGACTGCTGTATGAACACACAATTTGGTCACTTGTAACTTCCTGTTTGGACAGTCAATATTCCAAAACGGATTTGTGCATATCAACCACATTGGTACATTTCTCTCTCACTTGTTTTAAATTTCACTCCTTTCCTCACTCAATACATCTGTTTATCTTCAAACTGACAATTCATCAATCCTGTGACGCATGATTAGGCCAAAAGACCCACACACGGTGGGATAGTGAGCTAGACATTGCCATGTACATTTGGATGAGAGCTTCATGAGGCAAGTTTCAAAGAAAAAAGTGATCGTCATCTTCACTCAGTCTTTCCTCCAGTGTCTGTGTATGGCATCAGTTCCCTACAGTACAGAGAAAGCAACGTGCTTGGCGCCAATGGCTGAGTACTCTTAATGTAATTTGACGTCAAGCATTACATGCTCTTTTGTCATACTGGCCACATCATAGATCATCGATAATAGACAACAGGACTTGAAGGTACCACAACATTTTACAAAGAGTGGATGTAATGGAATGATTGAAGTTGGAAGTGAACATTTTCTGTTTTACCATGAGAAGTTAATTTCACATACTGTATAGTAGGTGCAATGTCTGTGTCACACGTGGGTTATGAACCTGGGTCTCCCATAGGTGTAACCAATGTCTTAGAACATTAGACCAAGATACATTTCCCTCTGGGCTGAGGGCAAACACTGATTTTGAAGTTCACAGGAGGGGCTACACAACAGGCAACTAACAAGGCATTGTGTCAGACGGCATTATATCTGGAGAAAGGCTTTTAGGGGGTAGACATGTCTGACCTCTCAGCACCTCTCAATACAGATGGTCAGCTGGTGGACCTCAAGAGACAGCAGATCTAAACACAGACTGAGATCCACCCCCCCCCCCCCACACACACACACACACACACACACACACACACTCACCCACCAAGCCACGCACACACACACACACACACGCACACACGCACACACACATGCACACACAGTTTAAGTTACGAGACAGCTGGTCTTATCCAAAGTGAGGAAAGTGTAGTCGAAACAGTGTGTGTGAGTTACACTGTAAATATTGTATACACACTAGAGAACAATCGTCACACTGTCAAAATGCATGACATCTAAGGAAGGAAAGGGGTGTTTCTAAACACACACACACTCAGTCACTGTATTTATAATCCCTGCTCCCCCCCCCCCCGTTACACACACCATCACTGCTGGCGACGCTGGAGCACGGGTGCTCGTAAATTCCCTGCCTTGATTTTGTTAACCTTTACCATGACCCGTCACTTCTACGCTTGGCTTTTATAGCACCCACTCAGTCACAGATGAGGCCCTCGCCGCTGACCCTGCCTGGATGCTTCTTCAGCTCAACACACACACACACACACACACACACACACACACACACACACACACACACACACACACACACACACACACACACACACACACACACACACACACACACACACACACACACACACACACACACACACACACACACACACACACACACATAGCATTATGTTGCTGTAAATGTACACAGTAAGCAGACTCAGCTCATGTTTGTGTCAGCATCTTCAGCTTATGTGGAGCACAATGATTGAACTCATTGTGCAGGTTGCACATTGTCTTGAATCATGCCTTGTAGACCTTGATGAAGGTCCCGTTACACTAAGGTCTGTATAAGACCAAAATGTTCTTTGGGAATACAGTAATCTGCTCTGCATCTGTTGATCGAGAATGAATAAATCTGTAACTCCTTCACCAAAAAAAGCTGGATACACAAATATTTCATAGTAGAGCCAATTTGAACCTGTTTTTAGAGGATTCAGATTTGTTTTTCTATACAACTTGGTCTACTTTCAAACACTCACTGATTGGTTATTATAGTAGAAACACAAAGTCTAATAGAATCAGAGGGAAACATAGAGTAACATCTTTAGCTTTACATTAGGGATGGTCGAGGCCAAGGCGCAACATGCTAATAAAGTTCAGTTGTCCTGTCTAGAAAATACCCACAACCTACCACTCCAGCCCTCCCCATTTCCACAGCACATAGTCCACTATCCACTACCCAGACAGATACACACCAGAAACCCATGTGTAAATGACCATCTATTATACCTGATATGATTGGGTGGGCTCCCAAGGCGCAGTGGTGATTAATGCATCTTTCCTGCCTGCATCTTGGGAGAAACACTTTCCATTAAAAAAAAGACCACGTATTTTATGTTGGATGCACAAAGACGGTTCAACATCTGCATTATCTATGCCCCCTTTTAAAATACCATACGTCATTCCCTCAGAGATTCATTGGTGCGGTGAATTCCTGTTGTTAGTGTAACAACAAAGAATTTGGACCACTTTGTCTTGCTCCCCAGTCTTACAGTTGACTCCTGTTACAGCTAGCAACTTCCTCATATACACATGTTTTCTGTGAGTTCATGTTGAAACTTTGAGATGGAGACTTGACTTGTCAAAGTATGTCACGGAGCTGTTTAAACTCAACAAGGAGCACAAACAAAAATGTGCCTAGTCAACAAGTGACACTAAAATGCAAAAGCTCAGGAAGGTTTGTGCTAATAATTATTTGAGTACTTCAACCATTCAACTGTAAATCTGTCCAATATTGGAGCATATTCAACAATTCTAACAATTGTGTAAAAAGTATGCCATTTGAAATGGTTATGCTTGACACCCCACTAATAGGGACATATAACTAATAGTGGTATCACCCATAAACAAATAGAAAATATTCTTCCTATCAAACACAAAACAGACACACACACAGATAAAACGCCTTGTCTTCTATGTTTCTGGGCTGTCTAGTAAGTGAAGTGGAGAGTGGGGGCCCAAGATTTGGGAGACAAAGTGGAAAAAGGACACTTCATCACTATGGTTTGTAAAGGCCTCAGTTATCTCCCCCACTGATAGTACCAGCCTGCGTCTCAAATGGCACCCTATTCCCTATGTAGTGCACTACTTTTAACCAGGACCCATAGGGTATGGTTTTGCATCTCAAATGGCACACTGTTCCCTATATAGAACACTACTTTTAACAAGAACCCTATGGGTCCTGGTCAAAAGTAGTGCACTATGTAGGGAATAGGGTGCAATTTGGGATCCAAACCCATTTTGTCTGGAAGATGTTATGCTTTGTGATAGTCTGGCTGAATTATATATTTGTCTTTTCGAGCAGTTGGAACCCCTTACAGTGTATCAGGTTCTAGGAGCATGTGGTTTCAATTGGATCCCCTTTCTAACTCAGCACTGTTGTTTTCCCTTGTTCAATGTCCTAATAATTCAATCATCTCATGCATTTTTAACATACTTCAATAATATTCAATCATATATGGCTTTGAAGAATGTTTACCTTAAATCAGCCTAAATGACTCTTCATAAGTTAGATTGGTTTATCATTAGTTACGAGAAAAACATAAATGTGTTGAAATTTTATATGGCAATAGTACACATGGAAGTGTGTCAACATTGCTCATTTAATTTTCACATCTCGAATTCCTAGGCTGCTTCAACTCATGCTAGCACCTTGGGCATCTACTGTTTGCTGCCTGACTCTCAACCACTGTGACTGTGGATCTAATTCAAGCATTGGATTTGTTTCAAGAAGGCGAGTGGGAGAGGCCGGAGGACCGGAGGCTGTCTGCTCCACCCTGGGGAAAGCACCATCCATTACCTTGTCTCCCATGTAGCATTGCTGATGAACCGAGCCCCACCACCCTACCACTCGAGATCCATTCAGGGAGCATATTTTCCGGATGACAGTGCGCTCTGTGTACCATCCATTACAGTAAGGGCAGATACATTGTCATCGGGAACCTCTTGCACTGGTGTAAATCCGTGGTCAACAGTAAATTTGGGTCAAGTGATTTATACAGTGGGGTAGACACATGCACTCACTTTATTTTCCCATACGCTCACACATGCACGCTCGCGCACACACACACACACACACACACACACACACACACACACACACACACACACACACACACACAAACACACGCACACACACACACACACGCGCACACGCGCACACGCACACGCACACGCACACGCACACGCACACGCACACGCACACACATGCACAAAGACACACACACACACACAAACATCCACCTCATCCCCCAAGCAAACCTGTTACTGTACTCAAGAGGCGTAATGGGAGTCTTGTTTAAAGTATGGAGTAATCTGGTCAAAGTCATCACGGAGGTCATATTTGAGAATCTGCAGAGAGCTGACAGTATGTGAGTGTGTGCTGGGTTTTTTCTCTCCTCCACTTCGGTCAGCGGGGGAGGCCACCGGTTTTGTGGAGTAGTAGATTCACACACACACACTCACACACTCACACACAGCTGTGTGGACTGCAGGAAGATGAAGTGCTAAGTGAGTTGACTGTACTTGACCGTAAGCAGCAGATGAAAATAGAGGAGATGCCGTGTCCCGGTAGTCTTTAGAGCCCTCGGTAATACTAGTGCATTACAATTTTCCAGAGAGGGACATTTCAGGCAGAGTCAATTGCTTTTGGTTTCCCAAGGCCAAGGTCTAAAATGACTGAGATCTGCTCACTCTCCATAACGCAACAGTCATTGTTGTTGGAATTGAACGAGCAGCACAGTCAATAAATGGGAGGTCACCCATGTCATAATTCCGCAATGAATCCTGTCAATTGAAAAAGACGGCTGTCGACACCAGCCCTGTGGTCTCAACACGGACATAGCCGGACTCTGGAATGCCCATCTCTATCATTCATAAAAGACAAGTGAGATGGAGAGACAAAGACGCTGAAATGGTGCCCCTGTCAAGGGTTCTAGTCATAATCGCGTACGGAATGATCCACCTGACACTGGTTTGAAAAATAAGACTGACAGCAGCTCTTCTTAGCCGGAGCGCCTGTCACGGCACCCCATCATAAATCACCATCACAGGACTTCAACAATATTGACTTCTGCAGGCGAGATTAGCGCATGGAGCTTTTATTTTGTTAAGGGATCAGGCGCTTTCATGTTCTTACCTAAATATAACTTTTGCTCCAGCGAGGCGTTGACATTGTGGTTGCAGGTGGTATTTCATTTATGAGCGCAGCCGAGACCCAGAATGCTTCAGTTTGACTGCTGGGGCTTTGGGAGGATTATCTGACGAATTTGTATTTTATAACAGCTGTTTATAAGAAGCCACCAGAGGTCTAAAACTGGACGCTATATTCCTCATGCCCTCCCCTCTCATTGTGCCATTTGGTCACTTTCATTTTTTTTATCGTTGAAAAAGCCAGCACTCCACTACACCCTATCTATCATGACTATTTGTTCTTTGACATCCACATTTAGGATCCCATTTATAGATTATTTGGTAGACGTTCAAAATGGAATGGAAAAACTGTCATGTACAGTGCAATATTCCACGTTGTATCATATCCGACTCCAGCCCAAAATTAAACGCCCTTTAACCTAAAGCATCATGCTTATCTCATCTCAGGATCTCATTCCAGGCAACTATGCAGCAACTCTTAGGTCACTGTAGAATTTGATGTATGAGGCAATAGGTAGCCGAATGACAACCTGCTAATGCTAGCTCGGACACCTAGTTCCCAAACAGAGCACATGAGAGGCAAACAAATGAAAACATGTCACAACCTTTGCCACCTCACCAGGGCCAGGTCCTTTCCGAGAACTGTAAACTCTCTCTTTCTCACAGGCCACTGTCCACCTCCATTGCTGGCTTATGGCAGAAACCCAACGCTGACACCAATGTCCCCCCCAACTCCCTATAAATCAAGTGTCCTGTCCATACCTCGAGGCCCTGGGCCTTGCCACTCTCCAAGGCATAGTAGGGGGAATCCTGAGGACTGGAGTGTACCACTGGAAATAGAATAAACCCATAAGAAGGTCAGAGGCTTGGCAAACAGCCACTGGATTTTTTGTTACATGGGATGCAAGCGAACAAAGCACCATTCACCAGGCCCCTTCTACAACCAAAGCCTTGACAGAGTTTAAATCATTGAAAGACAAATTGGCTTGAATGATTATGAGGTGCAAAAAAAAAAAAAAAAACCCAGTAAACCCTAAATCCACCACTGGCTGAAATCTCTTAGCTGAGGAATGGAGTGGGGATCTAGCTCTCATTCCTTAGCGTTTCGCGAAAAGATTATAGCAAATAAAACTGAAGAGATGACCAGAATGTGTTAATAACCACAAGCAAATAATAACTCAGACGTGTACAAGCTGCTCATTAAAACTGCCATCGTGAGGCTTTAATTCTTTTTTGGTGTTGTTACATTTAAATGTATCAAAACAGTGCTACACTATTCTAGGAGAATTTACACCTGGCACTTGGGTGGTGTGAGTTTGTGTACTTTTTGCCCTTGGGTTCACACATCTGATCGATATTCATATCCCTGTCGCATTCAGATGAGTCCAATTTGCCGTTCACATTGATGGATGTCTCAGTATCCGGTCTCTCTGAGCCCAGTCAGGCAGTGTCTGGGATATTTGGATCGCTGCGTCTGCTTTGGCCCCTGCTACATGTGATATCTCCCCAGACTCTGTGTCCTCCTTGCTGCTGACAACGTCACGTTCCCCCGAGGGGGTTGGCCTCTGAGTAATGAGACGACGTGGGCCCCGGTGCTCAATGTCCCGTCGCTTTAATGTGACATAAATCTCCCTCGCAATGTGTGATCGATCTATTTATTACCCTATTTACGTAAAGCCGCCAAAAGGCCCCTGACAGGTGGTTTTCTTCAGGCTGAAATATCAATGGCCATCAATCACTTTTTATTGCTTTGCTCAAGTCTGTCGGATCCTGTGGCATTTGTTTTGTGTTTTGTGGGGTGCTGGGCTTGGAATATGAGATATGGAATAATATTGCAGCAAATCTGCAGATATAGGCAATGAAAGCTCGTGTCAAGGGTTAATATTGGCTTGTATTTCTTTTTCATTCAAGTGTCTTCAATATTCGCCAGTATCGCTTCAGGAACCCAGAGTGTCACAGATTCACTGAAGATTAGATGTAGTGTTATTCAGATCATACTGTAGAAGTTATCTGGTATTACTGTGTAAAATCAATGTAGACTTTGGAAATAACAAAATAAATGTTCTGGTCTCCTATGTCCATATTTTTTCTCAAATTCTGAAATGTCATTGACTACATGCAGTCAGGTCCAGAATTATTGGCAACCCTGATAAAGATGAGCAAAAAAGTAACACATAATACATACTGAGCTAAATTGTATGTAAAAAAAGGGGAATTATATTATTTTATACTAATACAATTGCCCTGAGAAATAGGTTTTGGTCCACAAAAGAAAACACAAAACATGGCAAATAACAAATCAGAGAAACAGACAAGGACAGTCACACACATTTTAAATACAACAATATACAAACAACACACAAAAAACAATACAAATAATAATACAAACAATACAACAACAAAAAGCATGTACAGTATGTGTTAGAGTGTGTCTGTGTGTGAATGTGTTTATTTGTGTTTGTGTCCCTTCACAGTCCGTGCCGATGTTGTTTAATCTTTTTTTTTTAAGTAATTTTGCCGTTTGCTTGAGTAATTGGGATGAACGTGAGTTCAATGCTGTCATGACTCTTTATGATATCGTGCGTTGTCGTGAACACATTTTGGACTTTGGACTCTCTTTGGACTTTGGACTCTGCATGCCAGGAAAGACTGGCATGCATGTTGCGGATGTTAATTCTGCATGTGCGGTTAAGGGCAAGGCGTGCTGCTCTGTTTTGAGCCAGCTTCAGCTTTGCTAGATCTTTCTTTGATGCACTTGACCATATTGCCAGACAGTAATCAAGATGGGGCAAAATATGCAGAACCTCTATTAATAACAGACATACCCCTACCCAATCTTCACAACAACTCAATGATCACACCGCTTATGCACAACTCCAGTTGAGGTTTAGGTCTTAGAGGATGTTTAAAACCAAATACAATGCTTTTAGTTTTAAATAGCAGTTTATTATTAATCACTCATTCTAAAACTGACTGTAACTCCTTATTTAGAATTTCAGTGTGCTCACTGGCTATGGGTACTGACACTTAGAGTGTGGAAACATCCTCATATATAGTCATTCTGGCTCTGTGTAAGACCAGTGGCAAATAATTTGTAAAAGTAGACTAATGGCCAAAGGCAACTTCCCTGAGGGCCACCGCACTGTAAATATCTGATGTAAGCGAAGCATCCATTGAAGAACACTTTCTGGGTTCAACTTGATAAATAACTCTCCAACCATGAGATGGCAGGTGATGTAAAGCCATAGCAAGTGAGTTTCTTAAATAACAATTTATGATCACTAACATCAAAGGCTGCACTGAAATCAACTCCAACTACCATCTTATTATCCATTTATTTTAACCAATCGTCTGTCATCTGAGTTAGTGCAGTACAAGTTGCGTGCCCATTGTGAGTGTCCATATTTCTTTGTGCGTCTGATACCACCCCATAGCACCCTCCCATCCTGTTGTGTGTAATAGTGGTGTGTGTGAGCGCTAAATCTTTTGCTATCGTGGACATGCCAGGGCTTCCTAAGAGGGCTTCTCAGTGCAATACTCGGTACAAGCTCTGGTGTTAACACACTGGAGGACGCTTATCAACGACATGTCATGTTTGCGTTTCCCTGCGGTTCCACCACCCCTCTCGTCCATCTCTTCACTCTTGGAAGCTCCGCCCCTGTGAGTCGATGTTATCTCAAGCTTTGACGTGGCAAAAATATTTGCCCATAGTTTTCCCACAGTCCTGGAGAAGGTGGGAGATGGAACGAGAGAGAGTAGCCCTCCAAGAACAGACTGACAAGTCACAGAAGCCAGACCCGGACCTCTATACCGAACCTTCATGTGCGACCTCATGCTCCCCGCACACATCCCACCCCAGAGTTGCACTTGCTGTGAAAAGACATGCACCCATATACCACATCGGTGTCCTCAGTCAGTTAGCACCCTCTACAGATAAGTTGTTCTAGAAGGGATGAATTACGCCAATGCAAGTTAAAATAACAAACAACCAAATTGAGAACGAGAAATAAGAAGCTCATACAGAATACCATATCATGCCACTATCTCTAGTATCTAAGGTTAAGACCATAAATAGTACTATAGTACTCTAATTCCTAATTCTGTGGTTATGCAATGACTGCATGGCGACTGTATATTTGACAGGGAAGATGATGTTGTCCACTGAACCTGACTCTCTGGAATCCACAAACGAGAACTCATCAAGGTCCCTGGCCCCCTTTTCTACCTTGCTATCTAGTGATCAACCAACCGCTTCACTTCAAAATAAATGCCCTTTTCTTCACTTTGTCAGTAAAAGGGACTGTATGTTGGACTTTTTCTCCTTTAATCCCTCCTCTTACCCTCCAACACCCTACCTAACCAGTTCATTGCAAATTAGAAGGGTAAAAAAATAAGGAAAAAAACACCTACCCTGGAGATTCGTTTTATTGCTTGTGTCATGACACGGCCACTCAGAAGTTTCTCAAAAGTGTTTTAGGGTTGGGGGGGGGGTTGGCTTAGTTCGAGTTCCTCTGCCTTTGGCTATTGGCAGGCCTTTTATGTTCTTGGAGGATGTGAGGGAAATTTAAATGGAGCTAGATAGATCTCAGCGGCTGGATAGTGTATTGACTGCAGGTTTCTCATTTGGGATGTGCTGTGCTTCGTTGGAATTTGACGCTAATTGTCGTGGCATACTTCCACCTTAATCGATGCATATTGATGATGAGTGAGTACTTGCATAATTCATTTCTTTCTTTGGCATGATACCAATGTGAAAATGGAAATATGTGAAATATTTTAAACATATAAAATATAATCTGGGCAATAATAATAACTATAATAATAGTAATAATAATAAATGTATATCTGATGACAACATCTCAGATGATTGTGTAACTAATTATATTTAGGAAATCCCTTTTCCCTATTAAATTGTCAACAAATGTGTTTTTATTGGGTAGTTTAATCACCTGCAATGTTGTCCTTTTCAACCCCATTATTGATACCTTAAGCACCTAAAATCACTCAGGGAGGACCTTCCCTAGTTGTTCCAGCAGCTGTTGGCAGGTGTATGGACACCCAGCTCTGCTTTCTCCTGCCACCTCTTGCTCTTCTTGGGGATTAGGACCTGTCAATGCGGCCCTCTCCCCATCCCTTCCAACTACCTCCCCAACACACACTTCGTTCTCTCTCACAGACACACACACACACTGGGACGGCTGCTCAAATCTTTAGTTCTGGTGCTGTGTATGATAGCGATTGGGCGCGCTCTGCGCTTGATTAGGGCAGTTAGCCCTGCTAAGGCTCTGCCTGTTTACAGTGGATTACCGCGAGGGAGGCAGGGGTTAAGTCTACCCAGGCACCATGCCTTGCTCTCTTTCTCCCTCCCTCCCTCCCTCCCTTTCCCCCCCCTCGGGAGCCACTGCAGTGGGCCTGCCTGGCAGCTCATCTGGGCTCCCCGCGCGAGGCCCGTTTGACAGGTAGCGGGATTTGGCGGAGCGCTCTGCATGAGAGCCAACAAGAAAAACTGAACACGGCGGATTAGTTTGGGATTATGTTGTCAGAGCGAGCCTTGACGGACAAACTGCAGAGGAATAAATTGCAATCTGTTTGAGGAGCTAGCGCTGCTGCCACGACAACAGGAGAGAAGGCACCCCCTCGTCTAACGCCCTGTCCAAAATGACAGGGGGGGGGATCATTAATAATTTATAAACAACCCCTCAACCATTACCCGTTGCCTGCTCTTGAATGCTGCCGGGTCTGTATTTAGACATGTGTCTTCTGCCCCTAACCTGGCTTTCAAAGCTGGTTAATGTTATTTATTCAACCCAAGTGATAGGAATCTCATGGAGATAAGAACGAGGGTAGTGTTAAGTGTTGAAAAAGCACATATGTCGAAAGAAATTCGACATATGTGTATTTTATCCCACGTCGAGCTATTGTCCCGTTTCTGATTAGATGACATATGCATCTTAGAAACGGGTCATATATGACAGCATACTGGGGACTGGTGTTTGTCAGCGTAAAAGTTTGACTGATTTTGGTATACATTATCATCTTAAAATGAGCTTTTAGTACAGCACTAAAAAATGGCTTAAGTGGATTTTATAAAGCTAGCATGGACAGTAAATGTATCCAGATGTTTATGATACAGTCCATTAATTGTGTCGAGCACTTTGCTATGTTTTGGACTGTTGTAAATCTCTCCTTCTTCTAGCAGCTCATAGCTTCTGTGTGGAGCTCTGCTAAGTTTCATCCTTTCACCCTCCTCAAGTTGAATTGGACTTCTATTATGCTTTAGAGCAAATGGTGAATACTTGGGCACTTTGTACAAGGTCAAATTATGCATGTCTGTATAAACTAGATGGCAACAAAGCTGGGTCAATTAAGATGCACTGCACTTTTATGAGTGTTTCCATTGTGCTATACCACAAATGGGGTGTTATTTCATCTATGTTTGCTAGGTCTCTCTCTGTCTCTCTCTGTCTCTCTGTCTCTTTCTGTCTCTCTGTCTCTCTCTGTCTCTCTCTGTCTCTCTCTATCTATCTCTGTCTATCTCTTTCTCTGTCTCTCTCTCTGTCTCTCTCTGTCTCTCTCTCTGTCTCTCTCTGTCTCTCTCTCTGTCTCTCTGTCTCTCTCTCTGTCTCTCTCTCTGTCTCTCTCTCTGTCTCTCTCTGTGTCTCTCTCTGTCTCTCTCTCTGTCTCTCTCTGTCTCTCTCTCTGTCTCTCTCTCCCTCTCTCTCTCTCTGTCTCTCTCTCTCTATCTCTCTCTCTCTCCCTCTCTCTCTCTGTCTCTCTCTATGTCTCTCTCTGTCTCTCTCTCTGTCTCTCTCTCTGTCTCTCTCTGTCTCTCTCTGTGTCTCTCTGTGTCTCTCTCTGTCTCTCTGTCTCTCTCTCTGTCTCTCTCGCTCTCTGTCTCTCTCTCTGTCTCTCTCTCTGTCTCTCCCGCTCTCTGTCTCTGTCTCTCTCTCTCTGTCTCTGTCTCTGTCTCTCTGTCTCTCTTTGTCTCTCTCTGTCTCTCTTGGTCACTCTCTGTCTCTCTCTGTCTCGCTCTGTCTCTCTATGTCTCTCTTTGTCTCTCTGTCTCTCTCTCTATCTCCCTCTCTCTCCCTCTCTCTGTCTCTCTCTATCTGACTCTCTCTCTGTCTCTCTCTCTGTCTCTCTCTCTCTCTCTGTCTCTCTCACTCTCTCTCACTCTCTAACCCTCTTTGGGGGATAATGTATTGTCATTTGTGACAATGGCCGTGAATACTTAGAGGTGGAGACAGTCAATGGTACTGTGCAGTACTTCATCCCTACAAACTCACTATAAATCAAACGTATGTGCCTTTCTGGTTGAAAAGACTAGCACAGCTTTCCCCTGTGCCTCATGGTTCCCAAATAGGCAGAAGAATAAATCAGAGACAGCTTTTATGACAGTGCATTGGACATCATCAAACACTGAAAATAGAAGGCTAGCACTTGGAAAATAGAAATATCCATAAATAAGTGTGTTGAATTACCGTAGTATTTTACTGGTGGGACCAGCACCCCCACCTTGAGATTTCTGCCAAATATCAAATGGAAATTGCACATTTGAAATTATTAGTGAACTAGTTAATTCAGCAATACTATTGCATCTCTCACTTCCACCCACACATCGAGTCCTTCTTTGTTGGGTAATTGAACGTGCTTCGTTGAAAGTCTCATGGTGGTGCCTGCTGGAGACAGGCATGGCACGCAGTATTAATGAGCTGATTGCATTCCTTCCAATCCTGGATCATTAAAAATGCATGTCTGTACCTTAAACATATGAATATGCATTGCCGTAGAAAATTAGCTCTCAGATTTAGCAATGAGCCAGTTTTGTGCTTGGAATAATAAACCATTAAAGAAATGAACTGCCATTTAATGCCCTCATTCCCTTGGCCAAGTGATAGAACAGTGAAAAAGAAACGGTAATATCTCTGCTTGAATTTGACTAGGTTCTGGTTTATTTCATAAAAATAACTGAATTCAGTATGCACAAACCATAGACAAGGAAATGAATACAGTAATAATCAACAAAGAAGTACACTGCTCAATTTGAATACTTCACTTGAAAAACAATATATTACATAGCGGTAAGAAACAGAGAGCTATTCTGAACACGGTTTTGTCTTTGGCTTTCATCATATCAAAGATGCTAACCTATCAAAGATGCTAACCTAATCGGATCCAGCTTGATGAAGACAGCTGACAGTTGACAGCTGACAGTCAGTCAAAATATCCATTTGAGAGTAATGAAGTACCGTATATTACACTGTATGCCTTTACTATTATGCAAAAACACACTTTAGACACATGGGTGTCTTGATTTCTCATAGTGAAAATAATGAACGTCTTATTTTGCAGCTTTAGTTCTTCCTCCAAGCATGCTTTGAATGATGGGACTGTGTGTGTGTGTGTGTGTGTGTGTGTGTGTGTGTGTGTGTGTGTGTGTGTGTGTGTGTGTGTGTGTGTGTGTGTGTGTGTGTGTGTGTGTGTGTGTGTGTGTGTGTGTGTGTGTGTGTGTGTGTGTGTGTGTGTGTGTGTGTGTGTGTGTGTGTGTGTGTGTGTGTGTGTCTGCGAGAATGTGTGCCTGCCTGTATGTGTGTCTGCAGCGCGTGTCTGTGCACACACACATGTGCGTTTATGCTCACACACACAGCTTCTTGCTGCCCTCCTCCTGTGTCCAATCACACAGTGTGACAGAGAGGGCTCCAGAGGTCAGCGGGGGTCACTGGGTAGAGGTAAAAAAAATGTCCACCTGATTGATGTCGTGTGGAGGGAGGGGCGGGGATTCTGTGGTAGATGGATAGGGGTCTCTAATCAACCTTTTGACCAATGACGAGACAGCCGGGAGGACTAAAGTTAGTATATTAGAGACTGCATAGTCAGTCTGATTTTTACCAAACAAATATCGTCATGCAAATAAAGATATTATCAATGTATTCATTATTTAACCATTTTTTTGACTAAATCCTGGATTTGTGAATGACTCAGTTGACTAAATCGACGGCCACAGAGTTACTGACAGGGCAATTAGACTAAGCAAATCAGCTATCTGAATTATTCTAGATAAGGAGGGTATGTGGTTCACAGTGATGGACTGTCCTAAGGTTTGGACCACTGGCTCTCCCTCTTCTACAGAGCTTGGCTTTCCTGTTGATTTATTTACCAGAGAGCAGGTGTGAGAAACAAAAACAAGCCGGTCTCCTGACCGTTTGAGTAGAAACGGTTCTGATATGAGCCACTGGTCAAAATAAAAATCGGGTTGGGTTAAAGCTAAATGAGAGTTTGGAAAAAGTTTTTTTTTTTTTGTCTAGGATCACAACCACAACCAACATTTGTGGATTAGAAAGGTTTAATCACTCATTGTTTTAATCATCTTAGCTGGAGCGGAATTAGTGGAACAGCATCAAATACATCGAACACATGGTGTTTGATTCCATTCGCTCCATTCGGGCCATTACAATGAGCCGTTCTCCCCTCAGCAGCCTCCTGTGGTACGACCTCGGGTTCATTCAGTTCCATTCAAAAGGGCCAAGAGTGAACTGAACATGACAGAACATCCCAATTTCCTCAGCAAACAAACAAAGGTATGTCCATACACACAACTCTTGACCTGCTCTGATAATTTGACTCTTCAGAGATTATTGTTTTCTTTTTCTCTTTGGTTCTGAATTATTATCTTTGCTCTCCAGTGACAGGAAGAGTCAACAGTAGCGGCGAGAATCCTATATCTTCTTAAATAAACGGCGCTGTCTGATTATGTTTTAATGGTGCAAACCTCGTCCCTATGGGCTGTGACCCTATGAGTGTGTTTTAGCTATGTAGACTGCTGCGCCTTAAGAGATATAATTGCTATGTACATACTCTGCCGGTCCAGGCTCCTTCGGTGTCCGGTCCTACAGTATGCCTACGCTGTCTGTCTGCTGCTAAGGTTAGGTTATGTTTCCCAATGTTATTCTCCCAATCGGGATTAGGTTTGCTGGAAAAACACATCATACTACCGCAGAGGGGGCAACACGTTGTCTTTCCACTCCCAATGGACGCCCACTCATTCCCACTCCTTCAAACACATTGAGTTACAGTCTTCACTTCCCTGGGAAGAAAACAAAGACTTGCTCAGGGCAGGGATTTGTCATGTGGACGGGAAACCCTAAGAAAAAGCTGGGGGATGTTATCAGATTGAGAGAGGAAGACAAAATAAGACAAAATGTCTCTCTGACTCATCTGTGCTTCGCCCATTCACTCTCTTCTTCTTTTAGTTTTTTCTTTTTTGCTGAAACTTAATGAATTTTGGGGGGGGAGAAAATGCTTAGGGAATAGGTAACATTTTCATCAAACACAGGGTGTATGGACTTGATTAGCAATTCAGACCAAAGCAAATGCTGGACAGCCAATATTAGGCCTACAGCTGAGTTCAGGGAAGTAGCTAATGAACAAAAAAAGTGAACTTCATCATGTTTCATGGCGTGCTATGTGTTGAAACCTAATTGGATAGTGAATTACACCGAACACAAATATAAATGCAACATGTGAAGTGTTCGTCCCATCTTTCATGAGTTTAAATAAAAAATCACTGATATTTTCCACAAAACGTTTTTTTCTCTCGAACTGTGCATACATTTGTTTTCATCCCTGTTACTGAGCATTCCTCCTTTGCCAAGATAATCCATCCACCTGACAGGTATGGTATATCAAAAAGCTGATTAAACAGTATGATCGTTACACAGGTACACCTTGTGCTGGGGACAATAAAAGGCCAATTTAAAATGTGCAGTTTTATCAGACAACACAATGCCACAGATGTCTCAAGTGTTGAGGGAGTGTGCAATTAGCATGCTGATTGCAGGAATGTCCACCAGAGATATTGCCAGAGAATTGAAGGTTCATTTCTCTACCATAAGCTGCCTCCAATGTAGTTTTAGAGAATTTGGTATGTTCAACCTGCCTCACAACCGCAGACCACGTGTAACCACGCCAGCCCAGGACCTCCACATCTGGCTTCTTCACCTTCGGGATCGTCTGAGGGGGATTAGTGGGCAGGGTGCTGTTTGTAATAAAGCCATTTTGTTTCGGAAAACTCATTCTGTTTGGCTGGGCCTGGCTCCCCTAACCAGTCATGTGAAATGAATTTCAATTGACTGATATCCTTACATGAACTTTAACTCAGTAAAATCTTAGAAATTGTTGCATTTTGTGTTTATAATTTTGTTCAGTATATATAAGAACATGATGTAGGTACATTGTGTTTTAGTATTATGGACTTCCCCCATTGTTGCCGGCTTGTGTGCTGCTTTCAATTTTTTAAATATTTTATTCCAACATACTTAATCATGCTTGATTGCATAATCCAGCCATGAAAATGGAGCCAGATAGTCATCTCTTTATTACAAAGTCATTCTAATGACCATGCTCCTTTTTTTGTCACTCTCTTTCTCTTTCGCTCCTTTCCCCCCCTCCCATATCTCTCACACCTGTCTTTTATTAAGGTGGGGTGGCCAGTCGTCTCATTAACCCTCAGTATACGGAGAAGGATGCGGTGACGACTCCGAGCCCGAGTCGTTCATGAGCTGACACTAAGGGCCCAGGAGAACTGGCCCTTCTAGGAGGTAAAGCAATATCCCAGAAGAACATGACGTCATCACACCGTTTGCATGCAACATTTAAAAAAAAAGAGGTTTCATTAAGGTTCACCTAGGTCGCGAGACATAAGAAGGCCGGGTTCATCAGTCAGTCAGGTTTTCCTCTGGGATACAGGTGGGGCTAGTGTACATACTACAGTACATACTCATAACGTATGATAAATATGAAGCAATTAAGAGGTAATTGTTTTGATATGTGCCCAACCATGCCCACGTCATTTGCAATCCCCCCAAAATTATCACAGTGATATAATGAGTATTGGTCAGTGTCTGTTTCGGCTACTTTTGGACAACGCAACACAATCACATAGTCTCCCCATCACTTGTGCTATGCTCACCAGGTTAGTAGTCTCTGAGGTAACATGTTGTGTCTGCTTTGACACTGTGTGTGCAGGTGTGTGCAACGTGGTCTCAGGGCAATTGGTATGATTTGGAACATGGTTGTTTTTGGATGATATGTTACGTTACGAATGGAATAGTAGTCGTACAATATAATACGAACTGGAGAACAGATAGTATGATATTTCTTACCCGGTCGTACAATATCATACTAATTGGATTACATAACGTATCATACTTCCTACTTTGGGCACCGTAACCATAAAGGTTAGGAGAATTTACGTAGAGTAACCAGACCATTAGTGCCATACGTCTTGGAGGTACACAAATGTACTGTTTAATGTGGTCATGCTGGTGTGTGTGTGTGTGTGTGTGTGTGTGTGTGTGTGTGTGTGTGTGTGTGTGTGTGTGTGTGTGTGTGTGTGTGTGTGTGTGTGTGTGTGTGTGTGTGTGTGTGTGTGTGTGTGTGTGTGTGCGTGCGTGCGTGCGTGCGTGCGTGCGTGCGTGCGTGCGTGCGTGCGTGCGTGCGTGCGTGCGTGTGCGTGCGCGTGTGAGGATGGAATCACTCACATGAGGTGAGGTGACCCACTTCCTTTTAGTTTCCCTTCCCATTATCCTCCAGCTCTAAGCTGACTAACGCTTTTTTTCTGAAAAGAGGGGACCAGGGTTTCGTGTTCAGGCCTCCTCTGTGAATCACAGCGTAGCGTGCGATCGGCCCACTGCCCTCCGCCTGACTCCCCTATGAACTCTGTTACAATAACATACTTGCTTTTTCGCTCCGTCCCTAACCCCCAACCCACCCCACCCCTATTCCCAGACTCCCTTACACTTCTGTGAAAAATGGGGGAAGAAGAAGAGGGAAAAAAACTCCCCACATGAAAAAAACGCCTATCTATAGTGGTCTGTGTGATTGAAGCCGACGGGTATTTATTTCAGCTATTAGCCCCCTCCAAATTCTATTAGTGCTGTTAGCATAACTGTGATGACGCAGATCATCTTTGTTATTATTATTATTATTCTTTATTACTTTAATTTATTTCTCCCTCCAGGGCTGGATGTGGTAACGAGGCCCAGATTCTTGCTCCCTTTTGCACTTCCTCTCAATTGGTGGCCAGTCAGAACAAGTCAAGGTTAACAGTGCCATCTACAGTAGAGAGGCTGCCTCTCTCCAACAGTGTGTTACAGGAAATGAGGCGTTGAGAGAGCGGTACAGTACTCGGTCATGATGAGCCATCTCTAAAAGCAAGAGTGTGTTGTTACAGTTTTGTTAAAGTGTTAGCTGTGGTGTTTTCTACAACTTGGAAACCTAACTCTTCAGATGGAGGTTGAATTTGTATAATCGTGACATCCCTTTCAGAGTCAAACAAATTCAATGCATTATTTTCAAATCAGATATATATATATATATATATATATATATATATATATATATATATATATATATATATAAAAAAATTGATCTGTGGAATTAGAGTTTATTGTAATGATGTTTTATACAAAAATGTATCATTTTATTATATAGTATATACCTAATCAACTAGGAAGTGTGATCAATTGATTATACAAAAATCAAAATACATGAATACTGATGGACCCAGAATGACACATATTCAACGATTCATTGGGGCAAGATATGACAGCCTTCAGAGTCCAAACAGATCAGGGCCTCGGCCATTGGGCCGTGGTGGGAAAAAAGCTAAATACAGCTATCACTGTTTGTCCTCACCCTTATCCCATTCTCCTTAATCCACTCCACAGCGCTGTGCTCTCCCACTTACCGGAAGCTCCAACATTTACCTCAGGATTTACCAGGTTTGGGCTGAAGTGGCTGTGAATGGGAAAGTGCTAATCTACAAGGCAGATTTAGGATTAGTCTGGTGAGGCAGGTGACATCAGGGCAGGGCTGTCATTGGCCAGAGGGGGGGGCGACTGGCTGGTTTCTTGTGTGGACAGGGTGGGGGGCTCTGTCTGTATTTCTGTCTGCATATCTTTTTCTCTCTTTCTCTTTGCCTCCCTCTCTCTCTCCCTTTCTCCCTCCCTCACGGATCCCTGATGAGAGAATTCCATTAATCAGTCGAGGATTAACAGGGACTCGAAAAACCCTACATCTAATTCCCACCTTCACAGCCACCGGGGCAAGCCCTACACAGACACAGCACAACACAACAGCAGATCAGCATTCACAGTATCTGAAAGAGTGCCTTCTAATACAAGTTAAGCGAATTAACATTCCATCATTAAGCAATTAACATTCCATCATTCTTAAGATCATGTATAACAATGCTGGGCATGCCATTATTTTGGGAACCATATGCCATGGCTGTTTCAGTCACCACATCTCAACCCAGTTGAACACGGACGGGAGATTCTGGAGCGGCCCATAAAACAGCGTTTCCCACCACCGTCAACAAAACACCAAATAATTGCCAAGGTGCACTGAAGCTGTTTTGGGTTGTTGTGGCCCAACGCCGTATGAAGACACTTTATGCTGGTGTTTCCTTTATTTTGTCAGTTAACTTTACATCTGCATAATGACGTTTTTAGTAACTCTATTGTCACTGTAATGTGCCTTTGTTTAAATACGGGGTCAGATTTTTTTCTTCCCATGATGTTTCCTTTTTCTACTGAAATGTGATTTCAAAATGTTCATGGATCCTAACCATTTATGTGCTTTTATTCAAGTTAGGCCTCTGCGTGATCGGTCTCATACGTAGTATCTTGTGTTGTGTTAAGCATGTCTGGCTGCAGGCTTCTGACCTCAGAGCAACCCACAATAATAATAACAACAACAATACTATAAAGTCACCAGGAAATCAGCCCAACATGATTTTAATTGAGTAAATCTGCTCCCAAGTATTCCCACACATAAATAGAGAGGCATATGTGATTGCATCTCAATGTCATCAAGGTATTCTGTTTTTGTCAAGTACTATCTGTTTGGGATTCTTGCGGTCAATTTGCAGTGTACAAACTATCTTCTGGTCCCCCGACCAGCCTGCTCAAGAATAAATTCACCCACAGCTGAATGCAATTGCAGACCCCTGCCCGAGATCTTACCCAGTTCCCAAATGCTGCTAAATCCAATGCATTGTGTCACATGCACAACTCACAATAATGCATCAGAGGCGTCAATAGGAAGTGGGTACATTTGCAGACAGGTTAAGTACATGTTGGCATGGCTCCCGTACTATCTGGGAGACAGCTTGGCTTCCCAGCCTCCCACAGTTTTCGCAGTAATGAACGAGCTGCCTTACCCAAACAAACAGGCTCTCTGGAGATGTACCTCAGCTACCTCCCTAATCCAGGAAGTCTCTCTTATCTCCTCACAAATGGACCAGCGCTGAGCTGCCGCAGGCTATGGTGTCATTCATCAGGTTGAAACCAAGCCCATTGAACAGGTATGGATGTTTCAGTGAAAGAAAGTGACTGTTCGCATCAGGGCTCAGTCCTCAACCTACTGTTTGTTTACACAGCCACCAGTCACATTGACATGTTTCCATGTGTCATAGATGTATTGCTCACTTCTTTTACATAGAAAGGTATGTTATGTTGAGCTGGTTGAATGGGGTACAGGTGTGTCTGCATGTTGAATTGACTGTGAGATTTGCTTACAAAAACATAACCGAAATGCTGAGGGGGAAAAAAAAAACACTGAACACTTACTGTCTGTATTTCATTTAGAAGCTTCAAGAAGATAACACTCATTTTGTCTGTCACTCTAATAGTTTCAGTGTTGGCACATCTGATACGAAAGCATATAAACAACTGGGTTGTGCGAGTACAGTGCACATTTCTCCATCATGGAGTAATGGCAGTTGATTATGAAAAAACGTACCGTATGTAGCACCATAATAAAATCGATGGTTGTATGGTGTTAGTCCAAAAAGATGGTTCCGCCTTCCAGTGTTGACAGGGAAGAGGAAGAGTGACAGTTAAAGGAAATCGGGGTTTGGCTGGAGAGGAAGGTCATTTGTGGAGGCGTTATGACGGGTGGCGCCATTCATTAGACAACTTTATGGAGAGCTAAAAGCTCCCGTCCTCCCACGCAAACCTGACTGGTCCGTGTCAGGCACCGCACCCCTGCCTGCTCCTTCTGTACACACACACACACACACACACACACACACACACACACACACACACACACACACACACACACACACACACACACACACACACACACACACACACACACACACACACACACACACACACACACACACACACACACACACACACACACGGTTTGAAAACCTTACAGCCATAATCTGTGCTTTACTTGAGGATGAATCTACACTTTTTGGAAATGCAATACATTCCTCCTCTCGAGCATCTTACCCTCTGATTGGCTCATCAATTATCACATGATCAATTTAAGTGTTAAATGTGAAATAAGTGTTTTACCTTTCAGCCATTAAACTGGCCTGAATCAAGTGTGATCAATTCATCATTTTGCATGAAAAATGTAAACCCTACTTGAGATGTGTACACTTTCTGCACACAGAGTTGTCCTTTATTTATTTATTTATCTTAATTTTAATCGTGTATTGCCCGTTTCGAGGGGACTAGTCAATTACAACATTCTCACACTAAGACCCTCATCAGGTTGAGCTTTGATAGTGATACTCTCCAGCTGGTATCTTGTGTTTATGGGTGTCTGCATTAAACGAGCTAGCAGTCTCTCATTGCTATCAATTACCCTTGAAAGAGGTTTGAACCGGTTGCTAAGAACTTACACCCAACAGTGTTGAGAGTTTATAGTGACCTGGACATTTTTTCCCGGCCAAAGGTTGTTATAAAGAGCTAAGTCCATAAGACCATGTTTGCGAGTTTAGAGACTACGCCAACAAGGCAACAAGGAGCTGGAGAGAATTTGAAACCAAGCGCCGCAGCAAGTTAACAAAGCCCAAAACAGCTGTGTTTTTACAATCACTGAAATACTACGCTGGAAAGATTTTTTTTCATGCCGGCTACACATACTGCACCTGCCATTTCCATCACAGCCGTGTGGTCACAAAGAGAGCATTTCATCTGTCAACAGGACCAAGCCCTCAATAGATCCTGCAAGCCAGTCAATCCTCCGAACACCCTGCGCACCCCCTTTGCACAACCTCTCAACCTGGCCATCTTGGCCAATTCGAATGGGATATTCCCAAAAGGAACGCAAAGGAAGACGTTTTCCTTCACCTGTCAAACCCATCAAAACATTGAAGGAGGACAGTCCGGATATGTTGTGACGTTCAGGACAGACTCACTGGCTGTTTTCCAATGGTTTGACGATCAAAATCTGTTGCTCACGTTGTGGCGTTTGCTTTTAAGTATTTAATTCAACAAAAAGGGAATGATGATTTTTCTACTCTGCCGCATGCCATTTCCATTGGAGGAGTGACATTTCACAGAGTTCACAAATGCAAGCACAGGTAAATTGATCTATTTTGGTTTGTTTTCTACGGGGACATCAAATCAAGGTACAGAACGTCAGGCTATGCGATATGCTTAAGATACAGCATATATTTTAACAACATTATTTACAACTGCCATTTCATGGAAGAGCTATAGGCCGATTAAAAGCATTGACCCTCATAAAGAAAGCTGTCATCGGGGCCATAAGCTCTAACTTAGTGACCGCAAATGGCTCTTGTCCTCAGTCCCCACCAACTGCAGTACAACCAGACACACCATGGGGTAACATAGCCTACCATAGGGTAAAACAAGAGAGGGAGAGAAAGAGACTCCGTCGACCCAGTAGGGATTAAAGGGGTCACAGTGGATCAGCTGGGTCTTCCTCTCCCACAGAGGAGGAAAAGCAAATATTAATCACCTCTAGTACTTCACACACAATGGGCCCCTGGAGTTGTCAGGAGGGCCAGTGGAGCAGACGACACAGGTCCCAGGAACTAATGAAAAACTATGGACCTAAGGAAGGCTGTCTGTGTGTGTGGTTACGAGTGTTTTGTGTAGGGTGTGCATATGTTTGCACTTCTGAATATGTACAGTATGTGTGTGTTGACGAGAATGCACACATGTGTGTGTCCATGTGGCTGTATATGAACAAGGTGGTCTATGGATGTGTGTGAGTCTATATTTTTGCGTAAACTGGCACAAGCATATTCACACGCATGTCTGTTTGTGTGTGTGTGTGTGACAGAGAGACCGGAGAGGACTGGAATGTGGCATTGTTTGCTTTACTCCCTGGCTTGGCACCATATTCTGCTCACCCTCCTGCCCATGCCTGGTCATTCGCAGTGGGACCACAGCCCAGCAAGCCGCTCTCTTGCAGCGACGGCCCCACCTGGCGAAGCACAGCGACAACGGCTGTGCCATCTGGTCCCGAAGGCGGCCCACTATTGGCCCTGGTGCCAGTGTGGCGTGTTTAATGAGCACATATGAGCAAACAACGCGTTGCCAGGTGGCGGTGCCGCCGCACCATGTGACCAGGCGGGCTCCAACCTCGCTGTTCAAACCCGGGGGCATCAAAGGACAGAGTGGGATTTCCAAAGTAACCAAGGCATAATCTACCCCCTTATTGGTCCCATTCATATTGAAATGCATGATCATAGGAGTAGCAGGAGCCCCTAATCTTGCCAATGAGCAGTCCGGCACAGCTGCGGGGATAAAGTTAGAGTGAGACCACCACTATATTAGAAAAGCTAAGGCCTTGCTGATTGGATTATGAGAAGTGGAGTGGGCGGGCGAGAGCAGGGGGAGAGGGGGGGGGGGGGTGAGGAAATGTCATCTTTCAGTTTTGGCCTGTGTGTGGTGGTGGTTGTATTAGGCTTGGCTCCATAAGGCCGATGGGCGGGGGAGGATAGGGGGCTTTGTCCCAGGGTTTGAGCATGGGACAGAGAATGGGGGCAACAAAATGGGGAACCAAAAGCGGCAATCAGCATCTGGACTCGGGCCTTGATTCTGACTTGGCCTCCCAGCGTGAGCTCGTCTGGTATTAAGTTGTAGCGCAACAGAGTTTCGAGGACTAAACCGGGCATTAGCTGCCGACTTAAAGGTTTTTGCCGGTTACTCTGGTAGGAAGAGCCACCCCATTTAAGTGTGATTGAACACGGCTTAGATGTGGATCAATGATTATCCTCTTGACTGTTTTGTTTTGAGATTTCTTTCAGCCTTCATTGGAGAGTGGGAGAGGAGTAGCCATTTTGTTTCAATGAGAAAGAACCAATGTTCGTCATTGAAATGTCGGATATCTCGATTTCCGAAAATGTATCCTTTATGCCCTTTGATTAACATGTGCATAACACATATAGGGCTTCATTTTAAAGTAAGACCAGATCTACAATTTTAAAAGGAATTCACACAACATGAAATCCTGCATTGAAATACATAAGTCAACCAGATGCAAATGGTGGTAATATTGGCAATATAAATGTCCTTCTATTTCAAATGTAGCATTGTTCAATCACACAAATGATTGCGTTTCCTTTGGACTATCCCAATAATAACTGATCCAAAGTTATCACACATGCTGTCAACTCTTGAATGAAATGTATTAAAACAAGGCGCTTGAGAGATCCTTCACGGGAAGACTCCCCTCTACGATATTCACTGGTCATTTGGGAGTTCTCAACACCGCCTTCTTTGTTAACAGGCAACCCAATGTGGAGATAGAGATATAGGCTCCAAAGATTTCATACACAGCAATCTAATATACATAGGTGTTATATATTGACACAGTGTAGACTGTTGTATTCCCATAGTCTGAAATAGGTATAGGCCAGGCTATTTTATGTGAGTTATTTACGTTTCAGTCCTGTATCTGAAGGTATGGAAAAACAATGCCCCATTCCCTATTAATAATCTGGCCATCTACTTTTCAGATTGACATAATAATGTCCTGGAGATACATCCTCTTGCCTAAATCACACATTGTAAATATGACTGTGTGTGTGCCTGTGTGGGTGTGTGCGTGTGTGTGTGTGTGTGTGTGTGTGTGGGTGCATGCGTGTGTGTGTGTGTGTATATGCAAGACGAGCATGCGTTCTGGGGTGAGAGGGCTCCTTTAATCCATCTCAAGCATGTTTTTAGTTTCCAACTGGCAGAACTCTCAGGAATCCCGGTATCAATTTAGCCAGCTTCGTTTGGTACAACCGAATAGCTCACAGACTTGACATCTCATTTTAAAGCTTATTGAGTGTGAGGAGGACTTTGTGCCGAGCAATTCCACAGTTATTTGCAAAAGATTAACCTTGGATCGGGAATTGCAGAGTTTTAATCTGACAGTGCTAACTGTTACCACAGCTAAAGCCAGGTTTATTCTAATTAAATGAAATGCCTTCACAAAGCGTTACATATTGTTGTGGACTACTAAAGTTGTCTGTATTTGGATAAGACTTCTACACACTCTACCATTGTGCTTATTTAAATCATGAATAATGCATTTCTATAATTGTTTCTCCTTTCCTTTTCTTGAAATATTTTTTGGGGTGGTGCATTCTGTATCAATATTGTGCGTGGCACTAGTGTATAGCAGAAGCATTAAACATTTATACGTATTTATAATGTCTTATTAATTACATGTATTATAATGTGGACATCAACTCTCTCTCGCTCCCTTTCCCTCCCTCTTTCCCTAACCCTCCCTCTCTTCCTCCCAGCTCTCAGCATCTCCCCCGGCGCATCAAAGCAAAAGACAAGGGGGAACCTTTGTGGCACACCCAGACACATTACGGAACCAGATCAGTGGACAACAGGCGGCAACTGAGGCCGACAGGGGCCGCTGGCTTTAGTGACTCCACCAAATTCATCATGTCATATTATCTTCGGGCCTTGCAGGGTCACATAGGCCCCCTTCTCGGGTCGAGCACATCAGTGGTACATCAGTCCCACCGGCAGCATAGCCAGTGGAGCAGTGCTATTATTCTCTACAGGAGGAATGTGTTGTTGAATGAATGAATTCCCTCCTGCTGAGAAGTAGTAGCAGATGTCAAGATGGAATATTATGAGTGTGTAGCATTCATGCGATGATTGGTCAGGGTAATATGTGGTTATAGATGGCTGTGTATACCTAGAGCATAATACATATACAATATTATGGTTATACAGCATTATGTCCATATCACAATATAAAGGGTAATTTATGGTTATTTGTGCCGTGACATTAACAAGAAAGCATTGGATATGTTCAAAATAACTCTCAAATTAGGATCGCTTTCTGAACTTGCAGGTTCTGCACTATTGAAAGAAAAATAAATCTTGACGTTATACTATTGCTTGTCTAAGCTATTATAAGCTGTGAAGTCCATTGATATGTCAGCTCCCATGGATCAGCACCTTAGCCATATGAGTCCCCTTGACATGGACTAGCCTGATCACCAGAGCACGTACTCCATAAGCATATTAATGTCCTAACAGTGTAAAGAGTGTCAGCCTCATTAAGGCTTCATTACCACCACAAATACTCCACTTCTCAGCATTGCTGGGGGACTTTGATGATCCACTACCCCCCACTATTAGACCGGGGGACGGAATAGAAGTTGGTGCCAATTTCGCCAAGTGCAAATCTCTAGACCCAGGGCACTCTGGGATTGGATGGGTTGGGTGACAGGTTGTGTCAGCTGTGTCTTTTACCTGTCGTCGAGGCGGTTTCGCCAAATGTACACACACGCGTATATATACACACACACACACACGCACACACACACACACACACACACACACACACACACACACACACACACACACACACACACACACACACACACACACACACACACACACACACACACACACACACACACACACACACACACACACACACACACACACACACACACTGACTCCCCCTCCGCAGAAATGCGGAGGAGGGCCAGAGCTCCAAAGCTATTTATCTCCATCTCCACACCTTGAGGTTTGGCAATAACATCTCATTACACTCACTATCCTTCAATAAACAACAGGGGCCTGAGGCTGGCTATTCCCAGACTGTGGCTATATAGCCCTGACCTTAGCACAAACCTGTTGTATATCTTTACATGGCCAACGGAATGTAATACTGAGCACCCTCTGATTGCAGAGTGAGTGAGTGAGTGAGTGAGTGAGTGAGTGAGTGAGTGAGTGAGTGAGTGAGTGAGTGAGTGAGTGAGTGAGTGAGTGAGTGAGTGAGTGAGTGAGTGAGTGAGTGAGTGAGTGAGTGAGTGAGTGAGTGAGTGAGTGAGTGACAGTTGAGCTGTTTGGTGGTGCTGTTTGGTGGTGCTGTGTGCTCACTGTGCTGACAAGTATACGGGGAGAGTGGGGAACAAAGCAAAATGGCCGAAATGGTTGGATAGGCCAAGGGTGATGGCTGCATGTCTTTATTAGGCCATGTCAAATTGAAGTCTGTCACACTGAACTACAGCTCGTGTTACTTCATTCAGTTCCGGTCAACTTTACTATAGTGTTATTGCAACATGATATCATAAGAAAACATCATCCTGTCACGTTTTTTTCACAAAGTTACCTTCAACTAATTGACGCTATATGTCAATTGGCCATGCACCTAGCAGGCTTTGTGGTGTCAATGGGAAGAGATGAGCGTCAACCACTTGATGCTTATGTCAATACATTGCATTTAATAGTAAAAGATGTGTCCCAAAGTTGATGCTTATGTCCATACATCACAATCAATGGAAAAAGATAAGGGTCAATTAATTGACACTTAGGTCAATAGATTGAATTCAATAGAAAAAGATCATTGTCACAGGATTTAATATTATGTCAATAAATTGCATTCAATGGGAAAATATGTCAAAAGGCTTGACGCTTATCGAGAGCTTGGGACTTTAAGATTCTATCTGCAAAAAGATGATTCTGAGATAAATGGCTTTAATTAAAATTCTGAACCCTAATTGGGTTGAATGGTGTCAGCAATTTTTATCTTGCATTCTTTTGAACTTAACAACATGAATTTGGGTATTTAGAGTACTATATATGTAGAGAACATGGAACAGAACAAGTCTCTGTCAATACCAAAATGTTGACAAAAAATTGCACATAGAGCCTTATAGTCCCAAGCTCTCGTTATATAAATTCAGTTCCAGTCAACGCGAAAAGATGTGTCAACAATTGTCACTTATGTCAATACATTCAAGTAAATGGGAAAATATTAAAAGATGAGACTCACAGACAGACACGTCTCTCTCTTTCTCTCTCTTCTCTAATCCCCACCCGTCTCTCTTTCTACTTCTGTATGCCTCCCTGTGCCGCTTTCCACTGCCTACTCTTTACCCCCCTCCTCTTTTCTCTCCCTTCTTTCACCACTCAACCTTCTCTCTCTGTATCCCTCCCATGCTCTCTTTCTTCTATCCCTCGCTATCATTTAAAAAAAACATTTGAGTGATTTAGCAGACGCCCTTCTCCAGAGCGACTTAGAGTAGTGAGTGCATGCTTTTTTATATTTGTTTGTACTGGGAATCGAACCCACAACCCTGGCGCTGCAAGTGCCATGCTTTACCAACTGAGACTCCCTCCTATCTCTCTCTCTCTCTCTCTCTCTCTCCTTTCTCCCACCTCTCTGTCTGTTGACTCGCTCTCCCCTCTATCCTGTCTCCCTCCTCCCTCCTTTGTCGTTTCTCTCTCCCCCTGCCTCACTTTCCCCTTAATCTCTCTCCCTCCTTCCCGCTCCACTCGATCTTCTTCCTTCTTCCCCTCCTCTCACCCACCTCTATAAACAGAATATTGACACATAAATATGCATCAAGGGCATTGACGCTGAAATCAATACATACCATTTTAAGGCAAAAAAGTTGGTGACACAGCTGCAATGGGTAAATTGCTGGAACACAGACAGGCGGGCAGAGAGGCGGACAGACAGGCAGACAGACAGGCAAGCAGGCAGGCAAGGTGAAAAGATGAAACTCACAGACAAACAGACATGTCTCTCTCGCTTCTCTAACCCCCCCTCTCCCCGTCTCTCTACTTCTCTATGCCTCCCTGTGCCTCTTCCTCTCCATCTCCTCTTTATTCCCCCTTCTTTCACCACCCTCTCTCCCTCCCCTCTCCTTGTCTCTCTCACTCCTATGCTCTCTTTCTTCTCTCTCCCATCCCTCCTCTCTCCCCACTTCCTCCTTCACCCTCTCTCTCCCCTCCCTCCCCCTACTCTCACCTCTCTCCTCTCTCTCCCTCCTTTCTCCTCTGTCTGTCTGTTGACTTCTCTCAGTTGGTCACATCCTTTACCTTTTCTCTCCACCACCCTCCGTAGAATGTATGCTCACATGACTGTAAGTCTCTTTGGATAAAAGCGTCTGCTAAATGGCATATATTATTATTATTATTATTATTATTATTATTATTATTATTATTTGTTGACTCTCACCCACCTCTATAGTGTCCCCAGTCACAAATATGTCAAATATGGGAAGAATCCACCTTTTTAACCTTTCAAAAACGCCCCTAAGACCCCCAATTGTCATGGGGACACTCCTTAACATTTCTGTGAGTTTCAAGTCTTTACATTATGAATTGACTGTTCAACAGAGGATAGAATACAGAGTTTTTGTGTAACTGCAGGAAGATAGTGAAGTACCATGTTGAGGATGAATTAACCCAGTAAGCTGAACCTCAACATCGGTTATCCCTATAAGGTCACGAGTTAATTGAAAGGTAAAAACTAGAGTCTACAGATTACAATGAATAGCTACAGTGTAGTGAACAAAAATCTAAATGCAACATGCAATAATTTCAATGATTTTACTGAGTTACAGTTCCTATAAGGCCCTAACCTAATGATTTCACATGACTGGGGAGGGGCGCAGCCATGGGTGGGCCTGGGAGGGCATAGGCCCAACCAATTGGGATCCAGGACCAGCCAATCAAAATGTGTTTTCTCCACAAAAGGGCTTTATTACAGAAATAAATACTCCTCTGTTTCATCAGCTGTCCGGGTGACTGGTCTCAGATGATCCTGCAGGTGAAGAAGCCAGATGTGAAAGTCCTGGGCTGGGTGGTTATACGTGGTCTGCGGCATTGTGTTGTTTGACAAAACTGCACATTTTAGAGTGGTTTTCCCCAACACAAGGTGTACCTGTGTAATGATCATGCTGTTTAACCAGCTACTTGATATGACACACCTGTCAGGTGGATGGATTATCTTGGCAAACGAGAAATGCTCACGAACAGGGATGTCAAGAAATTTGTGCACAACATTTGAGAGAAATAAGCTTTTTGTCCAGGGATCTTTTATTTCAGCTCATGGAATTGTTAGTTAGATTACTTGTTGGTTATCACTGCATTGTCGGAACTAGAAGCACAAGCATTTCGCTACACTCGCATTAACATCTGCTAACCATGTGTATGTGACAAATAAAATTTGATTTGATTTGATTTGATTTGATTTTGATTTGAAACAACACTTTACATGTTGCGTTAATGTCACGAACTGACCTTAGAGCTTTTTATATCTCTATTTTGGTTTGGTCAGGGTGTGATTTGGTTGGGTATGTTCCTTTTTCTATGTTTTTGTATTTCTTTGTTTTGGCCTGGTATGGTTCTCAATCAGGAACAGCTGTCTATCATTGTCTCTGATTGGGAACCATACTTAGGTAGCATTTTCCCACAAGGTTTTTGTGAGTAGTTCATTTTTGTTTAGTGTTTTGCACCTTTCAGAACTGTTTCGGTGATTCTCTTTGTTATTTGGTTATTAGTGTTCAGTTTGAATAAAGTAAGCATGAACACTTACCACGCTGCGCTTTGGTCCGATGATTCCTCATCTTCCGACGACGAATACCGTTAGCGTTTATATTTTTGTTTAGTATAAATGACTTCTAGACACAACAGGTCAGCGGACCTCCTCCACGTCCTCACCACTCTATTTCGGGGAAGAAAATAAAGTCTGTGGGCGTGGTGCAGCATTTGGCTGGAGCAAGTGTCTGTGTGCCCATATGCACAAAATGGAAAAAGCACAGGATATTTTTATTTGTTTATTTTATTTCAATTTGTAATTGTATTAAATGATTGTGATATGTTTTGTGAACATAAGAAAATGTGCAACTTAATGTGCAATTTAACAATGCTCTTTCTTAAGTCTGTTTATTGGTTACAACTACAATCTGTGTGGACTTCCAAAATAAACACATTCTAGCACTGAATTTAAAAAAAAGATTAGCTTTTTTACATCTTCTTTTAATAATTATTTGACTGCTGCGGCCCTATCACAAATCACTCCCTTTCCCTTCCCCTTCCCCCTGGACCTCCATTTGCGCATTCACGAGTACCTCCGCCATATGCACAAGTGTCCCAAAGCTGAGGGTGTGAAAATGATTGAGGGTGTAGGAGCTAATTAGACCCTCCATAGCCACTTCGGCCAAGCCAGGAAGGACTCAGGCTTCAGAGCGAAGTGCTATCCGACACGCACAGTGATATGTTTGGAGTTTAATACAAAAGTGTGCGCAATTATATGTCACGTGTTTTTGTTTTTGTCTGATTTCGAGACTTGATACATGTAACAGATTAAACGTTTAACTGTTACTGAGGTTTATATCTTGTAAAACGACATGGGGGTTTTTTTCTTATTTTTTTTAAGTGGAACATTAATTGCATCATTCAAGTCACAAATGTGTGCCAAAGTTGATGGATTTATTTATCCCCTAGCCACTCTCTGGATGTCACCATTTGAGTCTCGTCAGCAACACTTGACAACGAAGGGCCCTCCAAGCGAGTTGGTAGGGGAGAGGGGGTGGTTTGGGATTCCCTGAGCATGTTTCTCTCTGCTCTTGATCATTCTGTAATTTTGAGTTAAAAGAATCCCTTGATTACACAGGCATACTTCACTGTTATCTGTTGATGAAAAACTAAACAGTAACCTCACTCTAAGTACAGTAGACAAACCGTGTTGATTTTTACCCATAAGCCCACAGATATCCCTAATTATACATTACCATTGACAGAACCCTTTGAACGTTTAGCCTCGACTCCAGGTTACTACACGTTTCCCTATGATGTCACAAGAAAAACCCTTTTCTGGGGTTACTTTGCATCACCAAGGTTCACAAAAACGTTAAAAGGACCCCACTTAGTCGTAGTCCTCTAGATTTCTGCCGTACAGGAAGTTTCTCCTGACCGCTATACTTTTGTATCTGCTTGCATTTTTGGGCAGAGACGAGCACTATGAAGCACTGTGTCACAGCTCCTGATGTAAAATGGGATACATTAAATGTAGACATTGATTGATTTAGATCAGTATCACAGTTTGTAATCTGCCCCACCAGCAAACATATTCCCAGGTAAGAAGAACCGTGGTCCGTAGTCACAAACCGTCTCAGAGTAGGAGTGCTGATCTAGGATCACCTTCGCCTTTTTAGATGATAATGAATGAGATAATACAATAGACAGTGGGGACCTGATCCTAGATCAGCACTCCTGCTCTGAGATGCTTTGTGAATACGGGTCCAGGGAGGGAAGAGAAATCCTGGACCTCACATCCCCATCTCCAGCTGAGGGAGCACAGTGAGGTATCCGCACACCACTGTGAGATCTGACAGCTTCATTGAGAACATCCTAGACTGACAATGAAGTCATATGGTCAAGGAATGAGCCTGCATAGGTGGAGGAAATCACAGATTTATGATCCTTTACTTGCGCCCACGCCTTGATGTCATAAGATTTTACGATATGTTTTCCAGGGTGAATATTTTTTAAGCACATCTTTACCAGACCACAGAGGTATAACTCACTTCTGGTCGTAACTTATTGAGGCAGTATGTCAAAGCATTAATCTGAACCAGCTCCTTGTGAAATATAACGGCACTTCCATCGTGGCCTGTCTTGACTATTTTGTTCTGGTTCGGGAGTTTTCAGGGGCTTGCAAACATTCAGTTAGGCCTTGAGTCACAGATTTAGTCTTCCTCTACAGTATACAATTTTCGCTATAGGTTCATAACAACAATAGTTACTAAACATCAGCTTTTGCAGTCTACCGTTAAGTATCTGTTCACGACTCTTGGCGCTCACACAACAGGGGGAAATTACAGTTTGTTCTTTAGAGTGTCCACCTCGACTAGCTCCCTATCTCACCACGTTATGATGGACGTATGCAAAAAATAGCGTCAGAGAGAAAGCATTTGGAGCAGGGGTCTTAAGTTTCTTGTCCTAATCATGACAAATGGTGTATTCTCTACTGTGGCAAAAAAATGTAAGGGTCTCCCATTTAATGTTGTAGTAATTTAAAAAAATATATATCTTGGTTTTTCTGTGTCATTAAAACAAATGGTGAAGCACGCAAAGGTTCAGATAATACTTAAAGGCTTGACCATGGCCTAAGATTAATGCTTATGGAGTCTACTGATAAGAGAGAGAGAGAGAGAGAGAGAGAGAGAGAGAGAGAGAGAGAGAGAGAGAGAGAGAGAGAGAGAGAGAGAGAGAGAGAGAGAGAGAGAGAGAGAGAGAGAGAGAGAGAGAGAGAGAGAGAGAGAGAGAGAGAGAGCAAACTGTCTGGTGTAGGTCTCTAGTTTTACAGCCTCACTTCTGAATTAGGAGGGGACTCTGAGTGGAAGTAAACCTTTTAACGTTATGCTATTACTGCTACTGAGTTGGTAAACATATGCTACATCACAGTGCCATAAAGTGCATAGAACTATTACAAAACAGTGCCAAGTTCTCTTTTCTGGTATACAATTTCATCTCTGAATATTTATATGCTCCATGGTGTTTATGCAGGCCTTATATGCCTGTATTGAACCTCATACCCATGGTGCAAATGTAAATGTGCCTCTAGGGCAATTCAGACTGCTGAATGAGGACCTTTATTACTGATGAATGTGTTTGCTTTTGATTTCTGTGTTTTGTTTCTGTTGCATTTCATACTTGATGTGTATCTGTAAAAGAGACCTTGGTCTCAGTAAGACACCCTGATAAATTAAAGAAAGAATAAAAGAAAGAAAAATAGAATGAGTTTAATGCTTAGTGGTAATGTCTCTTACTGAACCAATCGTGAAATTCAAGTAAACCTGCCCGAGCACAGACACGTTTTAACTGCTACAAAAATGCAGTACTGAAGTAGGCTACATATTCAACCTTATTAGTCAGTCACAGCCATTTATACAACACCAGTGTAACGGGCCGGTGCGATTTGGTGCGTCAGTGCTCCCTCCAGTGGTGTAAAATTAGCATTGAGCCAGATGATGAGATTCAACTCAATTCAAACTGCATTTAATTAATTGCAGTATTTAGTAGTTATTTTTCCCCTCGCTAATGGTCAAATAAAATCACAGTAAAAAATAAACTTCTCCAGTATTACTTCTAATTGTACTATTACTACTACCACCAGTCTGTTAATCAGTCTTGCCAGTCTTGGCAATGGATATTTTTATAAATATTTACGAATTGAACTTATATTAAACACCAGCCAGCCAGACATTGTGAGTAAAAGCTGCCATTTATATCTGTCATAAAGTTTAAATAAAACAATTCAGTAGACACCTTGTTTGGAGTATTTGTTTTATTTTTTTTCCCCCTTCAAAGACGACGCAACACAAAAACCTGTCATTAAGCAACATTTTCAGTTCTATCCTTCTTTTTCAAATACCTCAATTAGCGATGGGAGCTTTGATCCCTCAGCCCTTGGTTCTGCAGACAGTAAACCTCCTTTGTTAATGAGCCGAGAGATTACTATATGGCAGCCTCTTTGCATGGCAGAGCGGCAGGGTGAGACAAGTACAAAAGCTGCAGGATCTCTTAATGGAATAGATGGATCTAGGCCTTTACCGCAGGCCAAGCCCCGAGTTGGCCACCTTGCCACCCACAGACTCCCCACAACCGTAGTCCCACCCCACCTCCCCCCACAACAAAATGAGTGAATTGCGGCATCCCGGATTTTGAAAGTGCTTCGTGGGAGTTGTTTTGGAGGAGCAGGTAACCTTTTCAGATGGCGGTGATCGTAGGTGTTCCCCCCCTTGCCTGGGTGGTGTGTAACCTGTTAGGGCAGGAGAGGAGAGCTCTGGGGTGGGAATGGCTGGGATGGTTGCCCCAGGGGTATGAGGGATTAAGGTAGGCTCTCTGACAGGATGGGCCTGTATGTCTATCTGTCTGTGGGCTGGGTTGATTTCAAGGGATACAGGAGATGAGCAGGGCAGGTTAGAAAGAGAAGTGACGTTGGTGTGTTGGTGGCCGAATTAAGGGATTTGACTTGAAAGCATCAGCATGGGTGTTCTTGCTGCATTTCTTTTTGTCTCTTGGTTGATTGTTTGTTTCAGTGGGGTAGGGTTAGTTTATTTTGTGTTTGTTTGTGTCTGTGTGTGTCTGTGTGATCTTTCAATAAAATGATTGGTCTACACTGTAAATATATATTTAAAATAATAATAATAACAAACAAACAAAAATGTATAATTGCTTTGAGGTTCCATTGGTGTCATTGTTGTTATTAGCGCTTTATATTGCTATTATTGAATATATTACTGGCATTTGGGTTCTTCCCGCAAAAAAATAAACACAACCTGCTCTTTTGACTTTTTCTGACTTAAGAAGTCGTGATCACATTAAAGGAGGGGAGTCCTGTTTGTTTTTTTATGACACTAACCCTGGGACCACACAAAATGAAAGCCCTTTCACGTCCCGGCTTGGGCTATCAATAGGGTATGCCACTAGAGATCGGCCAGGATAATGTTAGTTGTGGTGTCTCGACTTGTGTCTGTCACTCACAGAACAGTCTTTATCAACGCAAGACATTTGTCAACTTGGGAAGGTAGTGGTAGGCTAATACAATGCAAAAGAAAGCTATAGGCTTCAAAATATAGTATTGCCCTCTAGTGGGTGCTACAGCCCCTACAGGTATAGCCTGTTTCAATCGAGACAACTTTGACCGAAATATGACAAAAAGGTCGAAATCAGATGGAAGTAATGTAATGTAAAAGCTATAAAAGTGCTTTCCTCATCCTTTTAATAAAATATGGGGTAAAATATTCAACCCCTCCCAATTATCAATAACAGAGGCTGACATTCATATGAAGGCCAGATTTTATTGATGTTTGCTTGAGGAACATCCTCCCAACCAAATGTGTTTGCACTTAACTCCCCAGGCATGTGGGCTGGGGACTTGAAATATCAAACAGAGCAACTGTTTAACAGGTTGTGCATGACGCACGCACACACACACACTCAAAAACTCCTGTGCATACGCTGACACACACACACACACACACACACGCGCATCCATGTAGCAGCCACACACACATATTCACCCAATACAGTTCCTAGATAGTGGTGGACCGTATCTCCATTACAAATAGATTATTAAAATCATTCAAGAGACACTGCTTTGGGTAAAACAAAAAGATCTATCCTACTATACCACGGGACAGAGGTAGAATTACCCCGTGTGCCAGGGGGATCTAATGCAATTAGTAGTGTTGACTTACACCGCGTGTGTGTCCTCGTCTGTGTAATGGCACAGGCTGCATCCGCCGGCATTCTACCATTCAAGGCAGTGTTTGTTTTCTGAATTTGCCCTCCTCCCAAACCACCCTTACCCCCCCCTCCCCCTCGTTAATATCATCAATTAAAGTAAACCGATAGGATCGAGAAACGGGGGGGGGGTTGAAAAATAGATTGTGTTTGGAGACCATATTTAACTCTACCGCAAATCAAAAGTCAAAAGACATCGGGGGCTGGCAAAACATACATTATTTATGACGCGAGAGAGGGCCACATAGTGAGTTTGTTTAAAAGATTAGTGATTGGCCTCCATATTTGCTTTAGCGTCCATCTGAGGAGCTTCCTTCCTTTTCAGGGGGCTCATTGGTTATGCTTTCCGCATAGCAGTGCTAATAACCTCAAATATGATGAAATTAACAATGGTCGCTCCTTTTTATTTCATGGGGTGGATCAGTTTTAATATTGAAAATGAATTGTGGCTTATATCAACGTAATTGTCAGCATCAATTCCAATCCCCAATAAAAATATGTATTTTTGTAAATATATATTTTTTTATGCATTTTTATTTCTTTATTATTTTCCACTAACCCTACCACCCCTCCTGTCGTTGGAGTAAACTAATAAGCAACAACACTTAGGCTTCTACTTCCAGTTTATACATACTATAAACATTTTACGGACACAATCTATTTTACAATAGATATCTTTTGTTTGTTTTAAGTCCCATTCTTCAGCTACCCTTCCATCGCCTCTTCACTGTTGACGTTGAGAGTGGTGTTTTGTGGGTACTATTTAATGAAGCTACCAGTTGAGGACTTGTGAGGCGTCTGTTTCTCAAATTAGACACCCTAATGTACTTGTCCTCTTGCTCAGTTGTGCACCGGGGCCTCCCACTCCTCTTTCTATTCTGGTTAGAGCCAGTTTGCGCTGTTCTGTGAAGGGACTCTTCACAGAAGAGTCCCTTCACAGAAGAAGAGTCCCTTCACAGAAGAAGAGTCCCTTCAGTTTCTTGGCAATTTTTCACAATAAATATCCTTCATTTCTCAGAACAAGAATAGACTGACGAGTTTCTAGCTATTTTGAGCCTGTAATCGAACCCACAAATGCTGATGCTCCAGATACTCAACTATTGCTTCTTTAATCAGGACAACAGTTTTCAGCTGTGCTAACATAATTGCAAAAGGGTCTTCTAATGATGAATTAGCCTTTGAAAATGATAAACTTTGATTAGCTAACACAACATGCCATTGTAGCACAGGAGTGATGGTTTCTGATAATGGGCCTCTGTATGCCTATGTAGATATTCCATAAAAATAAAAATACATTTAACCAACCGTTTCCAACAACAATAGTAATTTACAACATGAACAATGTTTACGATTATGATGAATTTGATGTTATTTTAATAGACAAAAAATGTGCTTTTCTCTAAAAAAACATTTCTAAGTGACACCAAACTTTTGAACAGTAGTGTATATTTCAGCAATATAGACGCAATAACCCATAATTATAAGAACCGACGCAGGAGTAGAGAAGCAGGTACGGAAAGTGAACATTTCCTTTTGCACATACATGAAACAGGATAGGAATAGCATCAGAACCGGGTAACACAACAACATATTAAAACTAATGCAAAAGCCGGGAACAGAGCTGGAGAACAGAAATATATACAGTGGCTTGCGAAAGTATTCACTCCTTTGGCAATTTTCCTATTTTGTTGCCTTACAACCTGGAATTAAAATAGATTTGGGGGGGGGGTTGTATCATTTGATTTACACCACATGCCTACCACTTTAAAGATGCAAAATATTTTTCATTGTGAAACAAACAAGAAATAAGACAAAAAAACAGAAAACTTGAGCGTGCATAACTATTCATCCCCCCCAAAGTTAATACTTTGCAGAGCCACCTTTTGCAGCAACTACAGCTGCAAGTCTCTTGGCGTATGTCTCTATAAGCTTTGCACATCCAGCCACTGGGATTTTTGCCCATTCAAGGCAAAACTGCTAGAGTAGAGAAGCAGGTACGGAAAGTGAACATTTCCTTTTGCACAGACATGGAACAGGACAGTAACAGGCTCAGAACCGGGTAATACAACGACATACAACAATTAATGCAGAAGCTGGGAACAGAGCTGGGTAATAGACAGCTATTGGGGAGGAAATAACACAGGTGATGAGTCCAGGTGAGTCCAATGAATTGCTGATGCGTGTGATGAGGGAAGCAGGTGTGCGTAATGATGGTGGCAGGAGTGCGTAATGTTGGGCAGCCTGGCGCCCTCGAATGCCAGGGAGGGAGAGTAGGAGCAGGCGTGACAATGAAAAAGTGAAATTTGTTTTTTGAAATTTTGTAAATCTATTAAAAATAAAAAAAAACAAATACATTATTTACTTAAGTATTGTGTCTCTTTGCTATGAGACTCGAAATTGAGCACAGGTGCTTCCTGTTTCCAATGTTCACCCTTTGAGATATTTCTACAACTTGATTGGAGTCAACCTGTGGTAAATTCAATTCCAGGCTGTATCACAACCAGCCATGATTTGGAGGCCCATAGGGCGGCGCACAATTGGCCCAACATCGTCCTGGTTATGGTTTGGCCTGGATAGGCCTCACTGTCAATAAGAATTTGTTCTTAACTAACTTGCCTAGTTAAATAAATAAATCAAATCAATCAATCAAATTGATTTGACTTGATTTGGAAAGACATACACCTGCCTATATAAGGTCCTACAGTTGACAGCGCATGTCAGAGCAAAAGCCAAGCCGTAAAGTCGAAGGAATTGTCAGCAGAGTTCCGAGACAGGTTGTGTCGAGGCACAGATCTGGGGAAGGGTACCAAAACAATTCTGAAGCATTGAAGGTCCCCAAGAACACAGTGGCCCCCAATATTCTTAAATGGAAGAAATTTGGAACCGCTGTCCCTAGAGCTGCCCGTTCTGGCCAAACTGAGCAATCAGGGGAGAAGGGCCTTGGTCAGGGAAGTGACCAAGAACCCGATGGTCACTCTGACAGAGCTCCTCTGGGGAGATAGGAGAACCTTCCAGAAGGACAAGCATCTCTGCAGCACTCCACCAATCAGGCCTTTATGGTAGAGTGGCTAGACGGAAGCCACTCCTCAGTAAAAGGCACATGACCGCCCGCTTGAATTTTTCCAAAAGGCACCTAAAAACTCTCAGACCATGAGAAACAAGATTCTCTGGTCTGATGAAACCAATATTGAACACAAAGATGAACAGAGCAAAGTGCAGAGAGATCCTTGATGAAAACCTGCTCCAGAGTACTCAGGACCTCAGACTGGGGTGAAGGTTCACCTTCCAACAGGAAGGTGACCTCTCACTAAAGGCATAAGTCATACAAAAGTTATACTTAAATCCGAACTGGTTCTCTAGCAAATTAGTAAGAATGTCTCACCCCATGTTCAATAATGGCCCTTTTCCCTTTATTCAGATTACAACTTTCGGTTATTTGAAAACGAAAGATTATCTCCAAAATATCGTTATTTTTAAAACAAGCCATAGAAAGTTGGTTGCAATTTCAGTTTAATCCACCAGAAAAGACAGAACAAATAATACAACAAATATTGTGGTTAAACTCAAATATATTAACTGATAAAAAAAGGTATACAAAAAAAGGTATAAAAAATGTATAATCTTTGAAAATTCTTTCATAAATAGGACTGGTGGATTTGTCACACAGGCAGCCAACACAAATATATGGAAATGTCTGTTCCACCCAAAATTACAAGCACTAACTGCAGCATTACTGCAAAAATTGTATGGGGGAAAAAAAGGAACTTGTATGTCGGCCTTGCATTAAATTAAAGACCAAAATTGGTTAAAGAAAATTGTGATATAGAAAAAAATATACCAGTTTAATTTCAAGACCAAAAAATTGACAACTGTACCATGTACTGTAGATTGCAAAATAGCTGGGAAGATATTTTTGATGTTATAGCACATGGTTTATGAATTGACAAGCAAAACGCAGGAATCAAAATAATTGTTCTATTTAAATTATTATACAAAATTCTTGCAACCAATAGAATGTTATATATGTGGGGATACAACCTTCCCAGCCCTGCATATTTTGCTGCGAGGAGGCAGAGTCATTAGGTAATTTACTTTCGTACTGTCCAAATGTAGTAGGTTTTTAGTCACAGGTCCAGCAATGGCTGAAGAATTGCAAGATTTACCTTGAGTTAACTCTGCAGATAGCAATACTGGGTGATTTGAAAAGTCAAAGTCTAAATTATCAATAATCTAAGAATACTTTTAACAAAAAAAATGTATCTTTAAAACCTCTTAAGGATCTGCCCCTTTTCAATCTTCACCTAAAATTACATACCCAAATCTAACTGCCTGTAGCTCAGGACCTGAAGCAAGGATATGCATATTCTTGATACCATTTGAAGTTTGTGGAAATGTGAAATTAATGTAGGAGAATATAACACATTAGATCTGGTAAAAGATAATACAAAGAAAAAAACATGCATTTTCTTTGTACCATAATCTTTGAAATGCAAGAGAATGGCCATAATGTATTATGCCAGCCCAGGCACAATTTAGATGTTGGACACTAGATGGCAGCAGTGTATGTGCAAAGTTTATACTGATCCAATGAACCATTGCATTTCTGTTAAAAATGTACCTAATTGGTTTATTAATACATTTTCAAGTTCATAACTGTGCACTCTCCTCAAACAATAGCATGTTATTATTTCACTGTAATAGCTACTGTAAATTGGACAGTGCAGTTAGATTAACAAGAATTGAAGCTTTCTGCCAATACCAGATATGTCTATGTCCTGGGAAATGTTCTTGTTACTTACAACCTCATGTTAATAACATTAGCTCAACTGTCCCGCGGGGTACCCACCGATCTTGTAGAGGTTCATTTACAATCTGTAGAAACTATAACAATGGAAATGTTCAAAACGTTTGTGTAGCATCACAGCACAGTTGAAAAATAAATGACAAATAGAAATCCAATAAGGATGGTGTTAAAAGCTAGATGGGAGGGTTTAAATGGAGCGGAAGAATGGGACTAATAACAAGATAACAAATGTAAAATATACTATCAGTAAAATGTATACTTTTGTGAAGTAACTAAGTTAAAAATATATGGCAAATAGAAATCAAACTGGATGGACATCAGAAATAGATGGAGGTTCGAGGAAGGCCAGGTCTAAAAACAAACAAAATATAACTATTGTAAAATAGATTGTGTCTGTAAATTGTAAATAGTATGTATAAGCTGGAAGTAGAAGCCTAGGTGTTGTTGTTTATTAGTTTAGTCTAATGAGGGAAGTGGCGGTAGGGTTTGCGGGATTTTTTTTTAGGAAAATACATTTTTTAAATGTATATACTGTATATACAGTACCAGTCAAAAGTTTGGACATAGCTAATCATGCAACGGTTTTTGTTATTTTTAAAAACTATTTTCAGACATTGTAGAATAATAGTGAAAACATCAAAACTCTGAAATAATACATATGGAATCATGTAGTAACCAATAAACAAATCAAAATATATATTTCTTTAAATAAACAAATCAAAATATATTTTATATTTGAGATTCTTCAAAGTAGCCACCCTTTGACTTGACAGCTTTTCACACTCTTGGCATTCTCTCAAACAGCTTCATGAGGAATGCTTTTCCAATAGTCTTGAAAGAGTTCCCACATATGCTGAGCACTTGTTGGCTGCTTTTCCTTCATTCGGCAGTCCAACTCATCCCAAACCATCTCAATTGGGTTAAGGTAGGGTGAGTGTGGAGGACAGGTCATCTGATGCAGCACTCCATCACTCTCCTTCTTGGTCAAATAGCCCTTACACAGCCTGGAGTTGTGTTGGTTCATTGTCCTTTTGAAAAACAAATGATTGTCCCACTAAACGCAAACCAGATAGGATGGCGTATCGCTGTAGAATGCTGTTGTAGCTATGCTGGTTAAGTGTGCCTTCTAAATAATTCAGGTTGTCACCAGCGAAGCACCCCCACACCATCAAACCTCCTCCTCTATGCTTCACGGTGGGAACTACACATGCGGAGATCATCCTTTCACCTACTCTACGTCTCACAAAGACACGCGGTTGGTAGGAGGGAGGAGACTATGACACAGTGTTAAGTATCTCAAAGGACTGTAAAGGTAATCACGCTACAAACTATCATCACCATGCCCTTAAGGAAATCACAAACATTATGGACACATTAGAAATAGTGGATATTTGGAGACTAAAAAACCCCGACCTATTGAGATATGCATGGAGGAGACTTAATCAGGCTAGTCTTCTTTACCACTTTCTTGTCTCTTTCTCTCTTGCATCAAAGGTTTTTAAAAGTTTTAATAGGAGACAGAATGCGATCAGATCATCATCTACTTGGCAATCACATAACTCTTCTAGAATTTCCACGTGGATGGGGATATTGGAAATGTAATCAAAGTTTACTGGAGGACAACTTATTTTTAACTAAGATAATCATGTATAACTGACTTTTTCCAGTATAAGTTTACATACAACTTAGCCAAATACATTCAGTTCAACATTCAACTCAGTTCCACAATTCCTGACATTTAATCCAAGTAAAAATTCCCTGTCTTACGTAAGTTAGGATCACCACTTTATTTTAAGAATGTGAAATGTCAGAATAATAGTAGAGATAATTATTTATTTCAGCCTTTATTTATTTAATTCCCAGTGGGTTATTCCCACATTCCCAGTGGGTCAGAAGTGTACATACACTCAATTAGTGTTTGGTAGCATTGCCTTTAACATTTTAAACTTGGGTCAAACATTTTAGGTAGCCTTCCACAAGCATCCCACAATAAGTTGGGTGAATTTTGGCCCATTCCTCCTGTCAGAGCTGATGTAACTGAGTCAGGTTTGTAGGCCTCCTTGCTCGCACATGCTTTTTCAGTTTTGCCCAAAAATATTCTATGGGATTGAGGTCAGGGTTTTTGTGATGGCCACTCCAATACCTTGACTTTGTTGTCCTTAAGCCATTTTGCCACAACTTTGGAAGTATGCTTGGGATCATTGTCCATTTGGAAGACCCATTTGTGACCAAGCTTTAACTTCCGGACTGATGTCTTGAGATGTTGCTTCAATATATCCAAATAATTTCGCATCCTCGTGATGCCATCTATTTTGTGAAGTGCACAGTCCCTCCTGGAGCAAAGCACCCCCAAACAATGATGTTGCCACCCCTGTGCTTCACTGGGATGATGTTCTCCGGCTTGCAAGCCTCCCCCTTTTTCCTCCAAACAAAATGTTGGTCGTTATGACCAGTGAGTACTATTTGTGTTTCATCAGACCAGAGGACTATCTTTCTTCGTTGTATTGTTGATTTAGATACTTTGGACCAGTTTCCTCCAGCATCATCACAAGGTCCTTTACTGTTGTTCTAGCACTTTTCGCACCAAAGTACGTTCATCTCTAGGAGACAGAACACGTCTCCTTCATGAGTGGTATGATGGCTGCATGGTCCCATTGTGTTTATACTTGAGTACTATTGCTAGTACAGATGAACATGGTACCTTCAGGCATTTGGAAATTGCTCCCAATGATGAACCAGACCTGTGGAGGTCTACAATTTGTTTTTGGAGGTCTTGGCTGATTTCCCATGATGTCAAGCAAGGAAGCACTGAGTTTGAAGATAGGCCTTGAAATATTTCCACAGGTACACCTCCAATTGACTCAAATGATGTCAATTAGGCTATCAGAAGCTTCTAAAGCCATGACTTATTATCTGGAATTTTCCAAGCTGTTTAAAGGCACAATCAAGTTAGTGTATGTAAACTTCTGATGCCGTTGAATTGTGATACAGTGAATTATAAGTTAAATAATCTGTCTGTAAACATTTTTTTGAAAAATTACTTGTGTCATGCACGAAGTAGATGTCCTAACCGACTTGCCAAAACTATAGTTTGTTAACAAGAAATTTGTGCAGTGGTTGAAAAATGAGTTTTAAATGACTGCAACCTAAGTGTATGTAAACTTGCTAGGTTGCTAGGGACTCTCCTGGAAGAAGCTAGCTAGCTTACAAAGAATAACAACAAAAAATATCTAGTTAACAGAAGAAAGGAAGACAAAATAAGGACAAAAGAAGGACAGAAGAAAAAGGAAAAGAAAGAGGACAACAAAGTGAAACAGTCAGCACTTCTATTGCAATTACAGCACAACGGTTTGATTTGTTTTCGTATTTCGTCAAAGATAATTGTGTAGTCTAGAGCGATTTTCTAACGTAGTCTACACTGCTATCTGCCCAGCAGCTAGCCAGCTAGCAAACGTCCACCGTCTACCGAATAGCAGCACTGTAGAAACTATTACACTCAACTGAACGACTTGATTAGTGTAGTGTTAGCTAGCTACATAGTTGTCTTTGCTGTCTTCGTATCCAAGATAATTGTGTAGTTTAGAGAATTTCATGCTGTCACAGTTACCAGCCCTTTCAAGCTAACATCCTTATCATTTATCGTGTAGTCTTAGAGTGATTATCTTTCATTTACAACGAGGTTAGCTAGCCAGCTATTTGTCGTCCTTCAAAGTAGGAGCCTACAAAGTCACACTGCTAGTACTGCTAAGAGCCAACAGCTAGCCAACGTCTACTGAATAGAACTTCTTGGCACTCATCACCACAGACAACACTGCTACTCCCCTGCTCTCTCTTCGTCCGCCCACGTGTTCTCGCACTTCGAGAGCCTGGTCAGGTAGTATCACATTTTTCATTTCATTTCATTACAGCAACAACGGTTTGATTTGTTTGATCGTAGCTCCTTTCCTGCTACATAGCTACCTCTCACAGTTCTGGCGACTTTAACCTCTCCCAGATATCTACCTTTGACTCATTCCTGCTCTGCCTCCTTCTTTCCCTCCTCTCCTCTTCTGTGTATCAAAGATAATTGCTGTTCTTCCAAAAACCTCAGTCTAGAGCTTGTATTTTCTACTGCCCCTACTCGGATGGGTTAGCTCAGCCAGCTATTGTCGTTCTTTTAACCTATCTCCTGATTCTGCAACTCCTTAACGTAATCAATCCCCTATCTTCCCCTCCTGGGCTAGCTAGCCAGCTGGCGAAATGGAGAGAAGTCTCCCTCGGACCCCGCTCCTCAATCCCTCTACAGGGCTCTGCAGCACTAAATTCCAAGTCAGAAACTACTACACTCAACGGAACTCACTTGATTAGTGTAGTGTCTGCTGCTCTTCCTCCCAGGACTGACCTCTTTTCCGATCTCAGCCACTGTCAGCTAGCCTACAAAGTCAACTCCAAAACGCAGCCACTGCCAGCTAGCCTACTTCAGCAGTACTGTGGCACCTCACCCAGCTCTCACCCTCCAGGCTCTGATCAGGCCCTACACCCTATCCACTGCGTTCTCCTCCTCTGGTCTCTCCCTGCTATCAGACCATACAAACTACAGTTCTCAGGCTCCAAAACTCCCTCTGTTTCTGGCTCTCAGACTTTAATAATTTTAATCAATAAGATACCTTGTATCCTCCCAACTACTCCATCGGATGGTTCAGGTCCCGGTTCCTCTGGAGGACTGCCATGATCCGCTCACAGAGTTCATCTCCATCCTATCATCTCTCCTCTCCAGTCCTTCTAAGAACCTATCTCCTGATCAGAAACTGGATCACCACAACACTCCTCTCCTCCCTGCTCTGCATCTTGTGGCCCATCTTCCAGGTCAGGTGGTCATGCTCTATCAACTCCCGTGGTCACACTCCTGCTGCGCCATCGGAAATCCAGGGTTTGGACCTGGCATCCTTTCTTTTGGCTCTACATTTTCCCCTCTGTCTCTGTGCCATTCTACAACTATCCAAGCATCTGCCTCTAACAGTTCTGGTGTTGCCACTTAAATCCTCCTCCCCTCCTCCGCTCCTCTCCTCTGGCTGCAGATGACCTTCCCCATTTTGAACAAGAAGATGCTCCGATCCTCGTTTGCTAAGTAAAGCTCACACTGCCCAGGCTCTGACCTCTTTCTCCCCTCTCACTCCAGATGAAAGGGCACGCGCTCCACCCCAACAACCTCTCGCTCTCCCTATCCCCACCAGTTCCCACCTCGCTCATCAACTTATCCCTGACCGCTGGCTGCTCCCTTCCGTCCACAAGTTGCTTCCCTCTGACAAACAATCACCACCCTCCGAGACACCTACAACCAGTATCCCTTCTTTCTTTTTAAGGAAACTCTTGATAGGATAAAGTAATCTCCTTAAAATATTTAGATGCAATAAAGTGGTTGTTCCACTGGATGTCATAAGGTGAATCCAATTTGGAAGTCGCTCCTGGATAAGAGCGTCCTCTCTCCTCTGACTTCAATGTAAATGTCTGCCTGTAAACTGACTTCAACTCTACATTCCATTACAGCTGCGCCATCTGGTTTGGTCTTACCAGGTGGCTCGAGAATCTGTCTCCTATACTCTAAACTCAAGACTGTTCGCCCTCAAAATTCTCGCTAAAGGACTTGGCTCATAACCTCGCCCATCTTGACAATCGACACACAATTAATCTTCCCAAGAAACATTCTGAAGGTGCCTGATCATCCACATACCTGACAACTGCAAGCAGACTGGTGGAACTGGACTGGACTCAGAGAAATGGATCAATTTTTACTCCCTGGGGCCTGGAGTTTTTCCTTATATGTTAACCTAACTAGGAAAACTCTGGACCCTATAAGGTATGACAGTGATTAATCAGTGGTAAAAAGGTTTTATGAGCTATGATGGGACCAGTTTTTCCTAATCAGGTCACATTATTTTTTTGAACTCCTGAAAAAAAATCCTGGCCCTGGGGGGGATGAAAACCTATCAAACTGCAGCTACCTTATATTTGTTCATATAAATGATATTTAGACTAGATTAGGAGGGTTATTTCCTCTATCCAGACACATAGACAACAACTGATAGACAATAGAACTCACAGGGCTGAGCTTTCTTTATGCATGTTTGCATCATGCAGACCTATGCAGCTGTTGGCCAAAACATGTACTCACATCCATCATCACTATTCTGTTGATTCATTAATTCCAGTTAATTATTATTCATTAAAAACATATAGTCAGCCTAGCCAGACCAATTGTGAATTTAAACTAAATTTGATCACATTCACATTTTCTGCTGACACACAGATGGACAATAAATACATAACGTTACCAATGAGTTTACCCTGACCAGATGGACAGGGCACATAGGCTGTATGCAGCTGCTCTTATTTGTAGCCTACAGTTGATCAGACTGAAACATTTTCTCGTTTTCGTCCTATACAGCATGTCAGATTTCTAATGTTTTGGTGTGGCCTAGGCTGCAGCAACATTTATGTCGTGAGTTTTTCCTTGTCTCTGTACGGAGTGATTATGTGTTAATATCTTTGCTAAATAAATACCAGAGGAAAGTGGAAAGCCTACTTGTGCGCACGCGGGAAAAAATGTGCTGCGTCAAACTGTCTCTTTAATCTTTTAATGGATAATTCGATGGAAGCTATCAAATCATTCGGGAATTGTCTTCGACGTCCAAGAAAAGTGAGTCGAAAGTTCGATATGTTCAGCAAGGAAAGCATCGTAGTGTGCAATTACCTCTGCAAGCTCCTTGTAGTTGCCCTGGTCGTCGGAACTTTCCATCTCGTCGTGACCTCTAAAAGCAAATTCTTGCATGCCCAAAAGAACGCAGGCAAAGCCAGCAATACAGGCGACTTGATGAAAGCTTCCCTGTTAGCCAGCTATACTTTTGATACCCGGTGGTATTGCACGCCCTCACGATTTCATCCTTCTTCATGAAACTGAACTCATGCAGAGGTCGACCCTCGCTTTTATTTCGCACATTTTCCATGTACCCCAGAGAATGAAAGGGGTTCTTCAACAAAAATTCCACAACATTGTCAGCAGTGTTGGCCATTCTACCATTCTGGCGCAGAAAACTGCACACTGATGCTATTAGCTAGCTACTTGAAGTTAGCCAGGCAAATTGAAATATATTGCACTAACTGAACACAAAAATTAAGTTCTAAAACCAAGAAAACAATTTATAATATACTTCCTCAGTCTCCTGTCATATGAAAAAACAAATTTGAATTGAATAATAACTATTACTTTTCACTCTTAATCTCTATCCAACAATGTCACCAAGCTTTTAAACACATAGAAACTCCATAATGCTCTGTGGCACAATCACAATACAACTCAATAGGTTATTCTCTGATCCTAATTCTATGATTGGATGGACAACATGTCATTTCATACTACACAAGCATTGATTGGTTGGAGGACGTGCTCCGGAAGTGGTCATATTTACCATGTATGTCTATGGAAGGGGGAGTGGCATACAAGCCTGCTAGGTTTTGTATTGAAGTCAATGTAGCCAGAGGGGGATGGAAGCTGTCTGTCCTCTTGCTGCACCACGGTGCTACCCCAGACAGTGCTGTTGAAGTTGTTTACTCATTGCAAAAAAGTGTTATTTAATCAAATGTTTGGTGACATATGAATATATTTAATACAGTTTAATTTTCCACTATTTTTATGTTTATTAATTTCACTGAGGAGGATGGTCCTCCTGCCTCCTCTGAGGAGCCTCCACTGTCCTATACTGTCCTGAAAAATCATTACCCCTTAGCAACAGATGCGGGATACATAAACACACTCTCTCCACCCTTCCCCCACAAAAACCCAACAGGTTCAGAAGTTCAACAGTTGTTCCATCCCGAGCCCAACTCAACAGAAGATGTATACAGTTGTAGCGTTTTGAGAAGGCATGCAAAATTGAGCAAGAATAGGAAGATTTGCTCAACCAACGTCATGTCCTGGCTAATGGAGCTCAGGTACACCACTTTCCCCTGAAAAACACACATGATGGTCCCTCACTGGGATTATTTTCCCAAGCATCTATGAGCAGTCAGACCTTTTGACAATTTTGTGCCGCCAGGGCTACAATAATTTGTCCCCTCTCTAATTGTCCAAGTGTGACCCCCCTCCCCATGGGATACTGCAACTAGTGTGGGTGGGGGTGTGGGGGTGTCCACCAAAATTCCCACCGGCTTGGTGCAAGGTCATTAAGGTTCTCATTAGCAGCTTTGAGAAATTCCTTATATATTATGCTCACCACCCGGGGCCTTTGGCTTTGTTGGACCAACCCTGCCAGGCAGGCTCAGACTCTTGAGGGGGCGGTGCTGCTTTAGTGGGTCTCTGACTGCGTTCATCTTTCTGTCTTAGATACGTATAGGCTACATGCAGTAGGCCTATGAAACAGATAAGGACTTCTCCTTATTGTGTGGGTCGATCAGGTGGGTGTCTAGTGTTTAACGTTGGGGGCTGTTCCATCATGATAGTACAATAAAGAAATAGACCATATTTGTTATTTATTTTTAAATGTGTATCCCATGTCTGCACACAAGTGAAAACTCTTTCTGTCACAACTTTTGCTCGCAGAAATAAGTGGGCTCTGGCATTCGCAACCATTTTCCTTTTTCACTCACTTAACTCACCACACTTTTCCAACACAAGAACACTCATCTTCCATGATAACCACACTCCCCTCACACATACCCACATATTGTGCCCAATATGTCTTCTGTTTGCTGTGTTTTTATCTCTACCATGTTGATTCCTATCTAATTACGAGCTTTTCAGTACTTTTTTGTTCCAGTTCCTTATATTTGAAGTTGTATCATTTCAATAATTGCCCTTTCTTCTACTGCTGTCTTTTATCTAATTATAAAAACTATAAATAGAAAGTTTAATAATTATTATTTTACAACGTTCCCGATCTAGTGTATTTGTAGTTTATTAATTAATTAATTGTTGTATTTGATTGTTTTCTTGTTTTTATTACAATATCTACCCTTGGTTAGTATTGGGTGTTCCATTATTCGACTCCTCTATGGAAACTTTGTAACATTTAGAATAGCCATGGAGTAGTCTCGGTGTCTCAGAACAGTCGGTTATCAATGTACAGTTTATCGACTGCAAGAGCTACATGTTTCCATTTTATTCTATTCACTTCGAAGAGTGAGTTCAGAACTTTGCGCCGTTCTGCAATTTCCTTATGAACTGATCATTCATCCCTAATTTCGTGCCAGCGAGTCTTTTGCCCCAGAAATCTTTCCCAACACGTTGGGTCTTCACCCTCATTGTCTTTAATCCCGGTAAAAAGTACCAGATTTTCTTGTGCAGGTGGTGTTACACATGGTTTGCCACTGCAAGGATGATCAGCTGTCCGTCCTGTCTCCCTGTAGCGCTGTCTTAGGCGTCTCAAAGTACGGACATTGCAATTTATTGCCCTGGTCACATCTGCAGTCCTCATTACTCCTTGCAGCACGCCTAAGGCACGTTCACGTAGATGAGTAGGGACCCTAGGTATCCTTCTTTTGGTGTTATTCAGAATCAGTAGAAAGGCCTCTTTAGTGCCCTACGTTTTCATAACTGTGAGAGTAAATTTTTTTTTCACCTTTATTTAACCAGGTAGGCTAATTGAGAACAAGTTCTCATTTGCAACTGCGACCTGGCCAAGATAAAGCAAAGCAGTTCGACACATGCAACAACACAGAGTTACACATGGAATAAACAAACATACAATCAATAATACAGTACACAAAAATTCTATATACAGCATGTGCAATTGAGGTAGGATAAGAGAGGTAAGGCAGTAAATAGGCCATGGTGGCAAAGAAATTACAATATAGTAATTAAACACTGGAATGGTAGGATGTGCAGAAGATGAGATACTGGGGTGCAAAGGAGCAAGATAAATATATAAATACTGTATGGGGATGAGGTAGATTGGATGGGCTATTTACCGATGAGCTATGTATAGGTGCAGTGATCTGTGAGCTGGTGCCTAAAGCTAGTGAGGGAGGTAAGAGTCTCCAGCTTAGAGATTTTTGCAGTTCGTTTCAGTCATTGGCAGCAGAGAACTGGAAGGAGAGGAGGCCAGCCAAAGGAAGAATTGCCTTTAGGGGTGACCAGTGAAGCTATACCTGCTGGAGCGCGTGCTACGGGTGGGTGCTGCTATGGTGACCAGTGAGCTGAGATAAGGCGGGGCTTTAACTAGCAGAGACTTGTAGATGACCTGGAACCAGTGGGTTTGACGACAAGTATGAATTGAGGGCCAGCCAACGAGATCATACAGGTCACAGTGGTGGGTAGTATATGGGGCTTTGGTGACAAAACATATGGCACTGTGATGGACTGCATCCAATTTGTTGAGTAGAGTGTTGGAGGCTATTTTGTAAATGACATCGCCAAAGTTTTTTGCCTACCGTCTGTAAGATGTTTGTGTCTTATTAATGACCGTTCCACAGGTGCATGTTCATTAATTGTTTATGGTTCCCTGAACAAGCATGGGAAACAGTGTATAAACCCTTTACAATGAAGTTTTTTTACAATTTTTACAAATGATCTTTGAAAGACTAAGAGAAATGCTACGTTTATTTAGTAATATTTTTTGAAAAAAAAAAATCTTGAATCATTCTGCTCCGCTGTCTTCAGTCCACCATTGCTCCTCCCTACAATCTGTCCTCGCCCTTTCCTCTTGTACTTGTGAAATCTACATGGACATATATTTAATATGAGAGGCTTTCCCACGAACTAATCCAGCCAGGAGTTGTGCTGGTGAAGGGAAAGGGGGGATGAGGGGAGGAAGGGTCGGTTGCATGTGTGTTTGTTTTCAGACATATTCTGTAACTTCTAGCCCATATGGTTCTTCCAACATACTGCATGTTTGACTTTTTGATTATGAACCTGTACGCCCGAGACGTTGTATCTTGTGACCAAGATGATATTAAGCAAATTGGCAAATGCTTATGTTTGCTCCAAGGGGTTCTAAAAGTATACGCAAACATGAAAAGAAGAGGTTCCAGCTCACTCAAGGAGTGGATCCACTTTTGCTGAAACAATGTAGATCAGGTGGAGGCCGGGTGGCTTGTTGGTTTTCACAGTGTGTGGTAGGAATACTCTTCACATTCTAAAGTCCCCTGCCCGATTTTCACATCAAAGGATAAATCCTTTTTTAAAGGTTAAATGTGTTTGTGTTTTAAAATAACCCAAGGTGACCGTCCCTTTCAGGCTTTGCCTGAAACAAACCATGTTCCAAAAGTCCTTCAGTCTTACTGCTGTTTTCAACATAATAATCTAAGTAGGCTTGGCTATAATGTAGGACTAAATCCTGAAAAGAAATGCCATGCAAACGATAACAGCAGAACAGCAACAGAGACATACAACCGGTGTATAGGCCTACCTTGAGCCTGAGGACAAGCTCAATTGAACAGCGTATTGATGGTGTAAATTGTGTAATTGTTCAGTTTAGTCCTGTTTGGGCTGGGTATAACTGAAAACTGTGGGAGGCAGACAGTGAATGAGTAATGGCCACAGGCCTCTGAAGCTTATCATTTGGGTTTTGTTTTCTTGTTACCATGACTAAGAGCCAAAGAAAGTAACATTTTAACTGTAGTTAGTTGCTACAGTGTTTTGGGATGGGCACAAATCCATTTTGTGGACTGGCAAAATGCCAAGGAATAGTTTTTTTGTGAACCTCATCTTTGGACTACACTGAGCTGTCAAAGAGGACCCAACCACCAACAAGTATTTCATGATTTCCTTTGTCTTACCAAAACCTTGCATTTCATTTGTGATGAATGCTATCAATTTGAGTGTCTCAAGCGCAAAGCATATTTGACATGTCAAAAAGGCAACTGTAATACTTGCACGTACACACACACACACACGCACGCACGCACGCACACACACACACACACACACACACACACACACACACACACACACACACACACACACACACACACACACACACACACACACACACACACACACACACACACACACACACACACACACACACACACACAACAGTTAAATACCCTCAAATGTATCCTAACAAACCATCCCAGGAATGAACTCAATTTCATGCTCTCCATTAAATAGGGGGCATGCCCGGTTTGGGGATATAAAGAATTAGGGGGTAAACACAGAAAACTGAGAAAGCTATCTTATCCCACTCCATCTCCCAAACACATGAAATGATGCTGTTGAGTGAACAGTTGAGAAGAGGGGTTTACTGAGTAAGCCTATAGGCCATCATCAGAGACTCCCTATCTCACCTTCTTGCCTTTCAGGTGAATATTACACAAATGAGAAGATAGCGTTTTTGGCTGCCAGAATGTTTAGGATGGGGTTTGGGGATAATGCTCTTCAAAAGAGTCTTTCTCTGGTTTTCAGAGTGTTTATAGAACACTAGGCATGATCTTAGAAACTTTCAAACAGCTTTAGGGGACTTCAACTCCATACAGGTCTCTATCTCTTAGTCCTCTCTAAGGTCAATAGAGAGTAGAACTATATTTTAAATGTTTTATTAAATAAAAGGTAAATAAAAAAAATACATTTGTGGCTATAGTGGCTAGCAACAATATTGGCTTACTGGCTTTAGGTTAGCATAGCCATATAGATAAAGCTGTTTGGTGTAACCACCAAACCAGGTAAAGAATGTGCCAAATAATGTATTTACTTTCCTCACTCAGCAAACTCAAACACTTTCTCAAACAGCTTTCTTCTTGGTTCCTCCATTGCACAACCTCTAGGCCAAAATCAAACTTGCCCTTTCAACTTGGAGTGTCTATCTAGCATTGCTTGCTAGCGATATTAGCGGTTATGCAAAATTGCACTAATTGTACATTATTTAGTGACATTTCGTGACCTTGGGACTATCAGATTCTATTTGGCTTTTAATTGTTTAAAAAAAATAGTTATTCACATAGAGTTGCTCTTTATGTGGTCCTTTACATGTCAGATTTTAAAAAAAATACATTTATGATGAAAGAAATAAAAAATGAGGAAGTTCTATCTGTGCAAACACCTTTTAACTTGGTGCTATAATGTTCTATCAGTAATCCAATCACTGTGTTGTCAATCCAAATAATTTTATGCAAGGTGAAATACTTATTGAGTCATGAAAATGGAAGACATAACAAAACAGTTCTGAGATCTGGGACTTGAAAAAGACTCATAATCTCAAAACTATACATTTTCCAGATAGAACCTTATAGTCCCGAGACCTTGATTATTTTTATCATAGGTTCTGGTCCTCATTTTAAATGACTTTTTCACCACTTTTTCAGAAGAATGGCCATAAGCTCTTTATGGTAAAATCAAATAAATACATGTGCCTTATAGGATATTTAAGGGCCCTTTGGAGAGGCATTGTTGTTTTCCTCTTGTTCTACACCAATAGGAAAATCTTCATGGAAGGGGTATTTCACAAAAAGTACAAACTTACCACCTTTTATTGATAACTAGCAAGTAGTTTACTGACTTTGGGTGTCAGAAACCAGAAAGAATATATCCGCTTTAACAAATGTCTGTTGAACATGAATGAATATATTTGATGGTGTGATTAGAAAGAAAGAAGGGTATTATCTTTATTTAGTCATTAAATGTCTGTACTTTTCTATTGAAATAATTTAAACATCTTGTGTCAGACTGAACCCAGATTGACATTTCAGAGCCACAAGATTATATCTGCAATTGCACACCCCTAAAAAATGATTTACAAATGTTTATGTATTTTGATACTCTGCACATTAGGTACCTTTCATTTTAGTTAAAGCAAAGATGATCTATTATATTGACAAGATAGTCGACTGTCCGCTCTAACATTGGAAATACATGTTCTCGAAGGTGAAAGGCAGGTGGGAGGAGGTGAGATCAGGTGGGACTACTCTAACCAATCAGAGGGCAGATACACATGTGAATAACAGGTACAACTTCAATATAACCATTACAAAACTTATATTAGATCAAATAAGCATCACGTAGCAAATTAGCTATTACATTTTTTGTTGACCAAATTCGACACTCTCTCATTCCTCACTTCCTGGTCTTATTTTCCTGGACAGATTTTGGGTGGAGTAAACCCTTTCACATCGCCTCTCCCTCTCTGGTTTGAGCAGACATACTTCCTGTGTGCCGTAAATTTATGGAAAAGTCTAAGTGGGTTCCTTGGGATAAGCAACTCCAAAGTCACCACATTGAAGTTGAAATGTAAAACAGTTCAAGCTGGAATTTGAGGCGGTCAAACTGCCATGTCCATGTGCAGTGGTGTAAAATACTTAAGTAAAAATAGCTTAAAGTACTACTTAAGTAGTTTTTTGGGGTATCTGTACTTTACTATTTATATTTTTGACAACTTTTACTTCACTACATTCCTAAAGAAAACGATGTACTTTTTTCTCCGTACATTTTCCCTGACACCCAAAAGTACTCGTTACATTTTTAATGGTTAGCAGTACAGGGAAAATGCCTAATTCACACACTTATCAAGAGACCATCCCTGCTCATCCCTACTGCCCCTGATCTGGCAGACTCAGACATGCTTAGTTTGTAAATTATGTCTGAGTGTTTGAGCATGCCCCTGGCTATCTGTACATTAAAAAAAAAGAACATGATGCCATCCGGTTTGTTTGAAATTATTATACTATTATTATATTAAAACCAATTACTTTTAGACTTTTCACTTTTACTTTAGTCATTTTCTATTAAGGTATCTGTACTTTTACCCAAGTATGACAAATGGGAACTTTTTCTACCACTGTCCATTTGAACAACAAAGACGCTACTTCAAACAACAAACACTTGGACATCATTGCATGAGGGATAGAAGAGCAGAGTGTGTACTGCACCTTCTTTTTTAGGGTAGGGGTTAAGGTAAGGGTAACAAGGTCCCAAGGAACCCGCTTAGCATCTACTGTAAATTTAAAGACACAAAGAGTTCCATTTTTCTCTCAAATTTCCATTTGCATCTGTTTTCATTATAGTGTGAATATATGAATATTTTACTTCAACTTTAAAAGTAACATTAACTGTAGTGAATGTTTTGTAATAATAAATATTTTTACAGTGTGACAACAAGCCACAATGTCTTTAGGTGTGTCATTATTTACAATGTCCCACACATGTGTCAGTTACAACGAGGGATGGGGATGAAACCAGACAGAGGAGTGGCAGGGACATACAGTAGTAATCTCACAATTACTACCTTACTTTTGTTGATAGACAAAACAACAGCTTAGCCTGTCACAGAGAAAATGTGTGTGTGTGTGTGTGTGTGTGTGTGTGTGTGTGTGTGTGTGTGTGTGTGTGTGTGTGTGTGTGTGTGTGTGTGTGTGTGTGTGTGTGTGTGTGTGTGTGTGTGTGTGTGTGTGTGTGTGTGTGTGTGTGTGTGTGTGTGTGTGTGTGTGTGTGTGTGTGTGTGTGTGTGTGTGTGTGTGTGGAGAGAGAGATATGCATTGTGAACAAATTGTGGGTTGCTATAATCCTGTTGAAGGCCTTTGCTGTCTATCTTTTGCTGACTCATATGAAAACTGACAGTCTGAAATACTGTAGGTGTTTCAAGATGTGGGATCCGTGCACAATAGGCTAAAGCTATATTCAGATTTTTTTTTAAATAGAACATATAGGCTATAACAAGAAATCACAGGAGGTTGGTGGCACCTTAATTGGATAGGACAGGCTTGTGGTAATGGCTGAAGAAAAATGTGTGGAATGGTATCAAATACATCAGACAGTTTGATGCCATTCCAGTAGTTCCTTTCCAGCCTTTATTATGAGCTGTCCTCCCTTCCACAGCCTCCACAGCAAAAAAATATATACTTGTCCAATGTCCACATCTTCAAAACAATCCAACTGCTTGGCCTCTCATTACAGAGAGAGGCTTGGGTCCATATACTGTAATTATACGTATATTCTAGAATCCAAGATTATATTCTATAATTATATTCCTATCCTCGGGCCTGGGGTTTCCTCCACTGATTCAGAGTGTGCCAGTGACACAGAAGCAAAAGCCTTTTAGCGGTGTCAGAGCAAGGCTAGGGATGTCACAGGCTATGCCTGGCATTAGCAGTATAATGGCAAGGATTTGCTGATAAAACAGGGGCCTCCACTGCTAGTCTTTAGTGACTTAAGCGGCGCGTCCTTCCATGGCAGTCGGCGCTTTGTATCCATCCCAATATCTCTCTCTGACTATCCTCTCTCTGTCTTTAAGGGACTCTCACAAACGCACATACTGTATTTCCTCCTTTATAACGACAACGTGGGAGCTCAGTAAGTATGCTCTTCGCCGTGTTCATTAAAGATGGCACATTTGTTATTTTGTTGGTTTTCAGCAAATTCAACCCACTTAAAGCTTAGCAACTGGGCATGGCAAACGGGCCATCACCTCAACACAAAATGTTTTTGTTTTTTTACCACTGTGGATTTCTAATCAAATCCAACTTGAGGACTGAACAATACATTTTCTTTTGTACCCATGTCTGAAATTGCATGGCAATTGTGTTTATAACATACGGTCACAACCGTGTGAATGACTGACTTTACCTCCAACTTATATAATAGTAGAAAATAGACAAATACATTCATCACCAGAGATGTCGTGAAGTTGTGTCAACTTGTGAACCACAACTAGCTGCCTACAATAATTCCTCTCGGTTATGCTATGCAACGGATGCTCATGAATTCATTGCCATGCTTCAGTGCCAGCTTTACAATTACCACTGTCTGATCAGTCATAATTTACCCATTAATTATAAAGACGCAGTTTCTATCGAATGTGGCATCAAATTGCCCATGTCTCGTCTTTAAAAGAGCAGGAGTTATGAAGGTAGAATAGCATAGTAAATGGGTCCTAAGGAGTTTCACACACACAATCAGTGACATCTTCTGGTATCATCAAAGTCTCATGCACTGACTAACCCACAACGAGAAGGCGATAAACGCACAGTGCTCAATCGTCAATTCACGTTTCTACTCAAAATCATGAAGTGCTTTTATTTTTTACCTCATGTTTTCATTTTAGAACATGCTTTGTTTGTGCTACCATCTGTCTGTGTCATTTATACAATAATTTAATAATTAAGGAGGAAATCTCTTGATCCCAATCTAAATATTGTGGAAGACAAGACAGCCCTTTGACATTTTTTCCTACGAGGCTCTGTTTGTTCACCAGTATTTACCCACGCTGGCATTTCTGTTGTTTGCCAATTTTCTTTATGAGTCTCTCTTGTCTGTCGGAATGCAAAACACTGACAACACCTTGGCCGCAGGGTAAAAGCTTGATATTTGCTGGGGAAACAGAAAAGATCATAAAAAAAGCTGACTTGAGTCCAAATGGTACCTTTCTTAATAGTATAAATCTCATCCGGAAATTAAATGTAGGGGCAATAGCCCCCACAATATACAGGCATTGATTGAAGCTCGATGTTAAATTCAAATCTCCCTACCATCATATCTAAGCCAATATGTCACCAATCTGAAAATGTACAGATCAACTTGATTTGAGGTACACAAGACAAGACACTCCTGACCACTTGTCATGAGCCACCCGTTTGTTACCAAGAACCACATACCATATTTTTAACAGGGCTGTTAGCATTAGCGTTGTCACAGTGTTTCTTTGCTCAGAACTAGCTCAATATCTAGGCGGCGGCTAAGAACGAGACTACAGCTTCCATACAGTGACCATTAGACTCGCCACAATTTGGACTGAATCCGTTTGTAGGGGCAGTTTTGATTAAATGTACAGTCGTGGCCAAAAGTTTTGAGAATGACACAAATATTAATATCCACAAAGTTTGCTGCTTCAGTGTCTTTAGATATTTTTGTCAGATGTTACTATGGAATACTGAAGTATAATTACAAGCATTCCATAAGTGTCAAAGGCTTTTATTGACAATTATATGAAGTTGATGCAAAGAGTCAATATTTGCAGTGTTGACCCTTCTTTTTCAAGACCTCTGCAATCCGCCCTGGCATGCTGTCAATTAACTTCTGGGCCACATCCTGACTGATGACAGCCTATTCTTACATAAGCAATGCTTGGAGTTTGTCAGAATTTGTGGGTTTTTGTTTGTCCACCCACCTCTTGAGGATTGATCACAAGTTCTCAATGGGATAAAGGTCTGGGGAGTTTCCTGGCCATGGACCCAAAATATCAATGTTTTGTTCCACAAGCCACTTAGTTATCACTTTTGCCTTATGGCAAGGTGCTACACCATGCTGGAAAAGGCATTGTTCGTCACCAAACTGTTCCTGGATGGTTGGGAGAAGTTGCTCTCGGAGGATGTGTTGGTACCATTCTTTATTCATGGCTGTGTTCTTAGGCAAAATTGTGAGTGAGCCCACTCCCTTGCTGAGAAGCAACCCCAGACATGAATGGTCTCAGGATGCTTTACTGTTGGCAAGACACAGGACTGATGGTAGCGCTCTTCTCTGGACAAGCTTTTTTCCGGATGCCCCAAACAATCGGAAAGGGGATTCATCAGAGGAAATGACTTTACCCTAGTCCTCAGCAGTCCAATCCCTGTACCTTTTTCAGAATATCAGTCTATCCCTGATGTTTTTGTTCTGGAGAGAAGTGGCTTCTTTGCTGCCCTTCTTGACAACAGGCCATCCTCCAAAAGTCTTCACCTCACTGTGCGTGCAGATGCACTCACACCTGCCTGCTGCCATTCCTGAGCAAGCTCTGTATTGGTGGTGCCCCGTTCCCGCAGCTGAATCAACTTTAGGAGACGTCCTGACGCTTGCTGGACTTTCTTGGGTGCCCTGAAGCCTTATTCACAACAATTGAACCGCTCTCCTTGAAGTTCTTGATGATTTGATAGATGGTTGATTTAGTTGGTCTCACTGGCAGCAATATCCTTGCCTGTGAAGCCCTTTTTGTGCAAATCAATGATGACGACACGTGTTTCCTTGCAGCTAACCATGATTGACAGAGGGAGAACAATGATTCCAAGCACCACCCTCCTTTTGAAGCTTCCAGTCTGTTATTCAAACTCAATCAGCATGACAAAGTGATCTCCAGCCTTGTCCTCGTCAACACTCACACCTGTGTTAACGAGAGAATCACTGACATGATGTGAGCTGGTCCTTTTGTGGCAGGGCTGAAATGCAGTGGAAATGTTTTTTGGGGGGATTCAGTTAATTTGAATGGCAGAGGGACTTTGTAATTCATTTAAATTCATCTGATCACTCTTCATAACATTCTGGAGTATATGCAAATTGCCATCATACAAACTGAGGCAGCAGACTTTGTGAAAATTAATATTTGTGTCATTCTCAAAACTTTTGGCCACGACTGTATAATTTATCGCTCTCACATGCTCATTTCTGTCCATTAAGAACCAACGGTGTGCTGCCTTTTTGGAGCATTTCTGACCATGCTAAATTGTGTGCCATGCTGTGCACAGTCCAAAGAAAATGACATGATTGCTAACCTGGTTAGCTACGTGATTAAAAAAGTCTGTGTTCATAAAATCAACTGTTTTATTACTATTGTATTTGAACCAAGCAAGAATAATAAATGTTCAATCAGTACTGAGTGACTGAACAAAGTTATTTTGGAACAAACACTTCTAGACTGCCCATTTCAATTGTCTGTTGAAATCAATGTTTTAAGAACAGGGTTCGTTGTGACATGTTTAGAGTCACAGCCTTTTGATCTGAAGATGGTGGGTTTGCTTCCTGGAGGATACATTTAGTCAATTATTTTGTTTATAGTTTTGACAGCCCCCTCCCGGACACACACACTTATGTTCACTTATTAGGTTGCTCTTAAAAGAGCCTTTGGGTTCGTGGAGTGGCAGGCAAGTGGCAGTGAGTGTGGTTGTGTGTACTACTACATGTGTCTTTCTAGAAAGGAGGTGAGACCAGCTCTCAGACTCTCAAGGAAGAGATCGTTGCCCTCATCTGTGAGATGCACGCCATCCCTACGGTACTGCCCAGGACTTTATGGCAGAGTGGCGGATTGTGGGCATGCATCCTGTCACCGAGAAATGCAAGCTGCCCCATGTGAAGCTGACAAACGACTTACGGTGTATGCCAATTCAAAGCCGACACATGGTACTTTGCACACTACCAATAAAACATTTATGTTCTGTTCTAAATCTGTGAGTACTCCCATATGTTTTCATATTCATACAGCCATTTATAAATGTGGGAATCTATGCTCTTTTACTGGAGTTGGACAGCTGTGTGCAGAATTACTAAGAACATTTGTAGCTAAAGGATTTGGAGCACATATCCAATGTCAGATTTGTAAATGTGTATATAATTTTTCTTACGAGTGTTTTGTACTTGTATTTTACTGGTGTTTCTCAGCAGTGTTTGTTTCAGGAGTTACCAAAATTGCTCTTGACGAGCCACAGGGTTATGCATGTTTTTATTTATTCAAGCCCAGTGCTACCACACCTGGTTCTGCTACTCAGCTGTTCACCATGAATAGTAGAATCAGGTGTGGTAGAAAAGCCTGCATAAACCTGTAGATTGTCAAGAGCAGTTATGGCCATCCCTGAATTGTATTTACCAAGTTTACTATATCTGATGAATTTGGTTGTGCCACTTCATATTTAGTAATAACTCACTTTTGTTGACAGACAATGTCGTACTAGGCCTTTTTTCAGTAAACTTTAAGGTACATGTTCATGCTAATGGGTACATGTTGATCATTTGTGTATTCTCCGGGAGCTTGCTCGATTGATTGTCTTAAGAGAGATCAGGGAGTAAAAAATGTTACAGTTAACTTCAAATTGGCTTAGATGGGTTTTTGGTTTTTCGCTCCCCTCTGGAAAATCAGTTGTTAATATTAAATACTAACGACTACACTATTTCTGTTGCCATTTCTCATTATTGTTTACTTTTACTTAACTTTTACTGCTGTGTTATGCTGTATTATAATGTTGTACAATCATTTTGCATAATCACCTTCCATGTGTAAAAAACATGGAAAATAAAAACTTATCCGTTTTAAGTGAGAAGTAGGCATTGGTCTGAAGCAAGAAAAAGAAAGGAAATTCACGAGAACCACAATGCCGATTCCTCCCATGCTCTATTAAGGTTTTCCAACACACAGCTTTGACCTACTAGAGTAGCTGTGTTGATATTGTATCTTTCAAACTATGTGTAGGCAGGTTGCTTAGCATTCAAATGGACTTTACAGTTTCCTGCTATTAAAATGATGTATACCGGTGTATATATGTCTATATATATATATATATATATATATATATATATATATATATACACATATCATACACATACATATACAGTACAAGTCAAAAGTTTGGACACTCCTAGTCATTCAAGAGTTTTTCTTTATTTTTACTATTTTCTACATTGTAGAATAATTGTGAATACATCAAATCGATGAAATAATTCATATGGAATAGCATAGTAACCAAAAAAAGTGCTAAACAAAGCAAAATATATTTTGTATTTGAGATTCTTCAAATAGCCACACTTTGCCTTGATGACAGCTTTGCACACTCTTGGCATTATCTCAACCAGCTTCCTGAGGTAATCAACTGGAATGCATTTCAATCAACAGGTGTGCGTTGTTAAAAGTTCATTTGTGGAATGTCTTTCCTTCTCAATGCGTTTGAGCCAATCAGTTGTGTTGTGACAAGGTGGGGGTGGTACACAGAATATTGACCTATTTGGTAAAAGACAAAGTCCACATTATGTCAAGAAGAGCTCAAATAAGCAAAGAGAAATGACAGTCTATTATTACTTTTAAGACATGAAGGTCAGTCAATGTGGAAAATTTCAAGAACTTTCAAAGTTTCTTCAAGTGCAGTCAATCGCAAAAACCATCAAGCGCTATGATGAAACTGGCTCTTATAAGTTAAGTTTGTTCGAGGTAACTACACTTCAGATTGCAGCCCAAATAAATGTTTCACAGAGTTCAACAGACACATCTCAACATCAATTGTTCAGATGAGACTGCGTAAATCAGGCCTTCATGGTCGAATTCCAAGAAAGAAACCACTACTAAAGGACACCAATAAGAAGAAGAGTCTTGCTTGGGCCAAGAAACACGAGCAATTGACATTAGACCGGGGGAAATCTGTCTCTTGGTCTGATTAGTACAAATTGAGATTTTTGGTTCCCATGATGATCTCTTCATCAAATCAAATCAAATCAAATTTTATTTGTCACATACACATGGTTAGCAGATGTTAATGCGAGTGTAGCGAAATGCTTGTGCTACTAGTTCCGACAATGCAGTGATAACCAACAAGTAATCTAACTAACAATTCCAAAACTACTGTCTTATACACAGTGTAAGGGGATAAGGAACATGTACATAAGGATATATGAATGAGTGATGGTACAGAGCAGCATACAGTAGATGGTATCGAGTACAGTATATACATATGAGATGAGTGTGTAGACAAAGTAAACAAAGTGGCATAGTTAAAGTGGCTAGTGATACATGTGTTACATAAGGATGCAGTCGATGATGTAGAGTACAGTATATACATATGCATATGAGATGAATAATGTAGGGTAAGTAACATTATATAAGGTAGCATTGTTTAAAGTGGCTAGTGATATATTTACATAATTTCCCATCAATTCCCATTATTAAAATGGCTGGAGTTGGGTCAGTGTCAATGACAGTGTGTTGGCAGCAGCCACTCAATGTTAGTGGTGGCTGTTTAACAGTCTGATGGCCTTGAGATAGAAGCTGTTTTTCAGTCTCTCGGTCCCAGCTTTGATGCACCTGTACTGACCTCGCCTTCTGGATGATAGCGGGGTGAACAGGCAGTGGTTCGGGTGGTTGATGTCCTTGATGATCTTTATGGCCTTCCTGTAACAACGGGTGGTGTAGGTGTCCTGGAGGGCAGGTAGTTTGCCCCCGGTGATGCGTTGTGCAGTCCTCACTACCCTCTGGAGAGCCTTACGGTTGAGGGCGGAGCAGTTGCCGTACCAGGCGGTGATACAGCCCGCCAGGATGCTCTCGATTGTGCATCTGTAGAAGTTTGTGAGTGCTTTTGGTGACAAGCCGAATTTCTTCAGCCTCCTGAGGTTGAATAGGCGCTGCTGCGCCTTCTTCACGACGCTGTCAGTGTGAGTGGACCAATTCAGTTTGTCTGTGATGTGTATGCCGAGGAAGCTAAAACTAGCTACCCTCTCCACTACTGTTCCATCGATGTGGATAGGGGGGTGTTCCCTCTGCTGTTTCCTGAAGTCCACAATCATCTCCTTAGTTTTGTTGACGTTGAGTGTGAGGTTATTTTCCTGACACCACACTCCGAGGGCCCTCACCTCCTCCCTGTAGGCCGTCTCGTCGTTGTTGTTAATCAAGCCTACCACTGTTGTGTCGTCCGCAAACTTGATGATTGAGTTGGAGGCGTGCGTGGCCACACAGTCGTGGGTGAACAGGGAGTACAGGAGAGGGCTCAGAACGCACCCTTGTGGGGCCCCCGTGTTGAGGATCAGCGGGGAGGAGATGTTGTTGCCTACCCTCACCACCTGGGGGCGGCCCGTCAGGAAGTCCAGTACCCAGTTGCACAGGGCGGGGTCGAGACCCAGGGTCTCGAGCTTGATGACGAGCTTGGAGGGTACTATGGTGTTGAATGCTGAGCTGTAGTCGATGAACAGCATTCTCACATAGGTATTCCTCTTGTCCAGGTGGGTTAGGGCAGTGTGCAGTGTGGTTGAGATTGCATCGTCTGTGGACCTATTTGGGCGGTAAGCAAATTGGAGTGGGTCTAGGGTGTCAGGTAGGGTGGAGGTGATATGGTCCTTGACTAGTCTCTCAAAGCACTTCATGATGACGGAAGTGAGTGCTACGGGGCGGTAGTCGTTTAGCTCAGTTACCTTAGCTTTCTTGGGAACAGGAACAATGGTGACCCTCTTGAAGCATGTGGGAACAGCAGACTGGTATAGGGATTGATTGAATATGTCCGTAAACACACCGGCCAGCTGGTCTGCGCATGCTCTGAGGGCGCGGCTGGGGATGCCGTCTGGGCCTGCAGCCTTGCGAGGGTTAACACGTTTAAATGTCTTACTCACCTCGGCTGCAGTGAAGGAGAGACCGCATGTTTCCGTTGCAGGCCGTGTCAGTGGCACTGTATTGTCCTCAAAGCGGGCAAAAAAGTTATTTAGTCTGCCTGGGAGCAAGACATCCTGGTCCGTGACTGGGCTGGATTTCAACTTGTAGTCCGTGATTGACTGTAGACCCTGCCACATGCCTCTTGTGTCTGAGCCATTGAATTGAGATTCCACTTTGTCTCTGTACTGACGCTTAGCTTGTTTAATAGCCTTGCGGAGGGAATAGCTGCACTGTTTGTATTCAGTCATGTTGCCAGACACCTTGCCCTGATTAAAAGCAGTGGTTCGCGCTTTCAGTTTCACGCGAATGCTGCCATCAATCCACGGTTTCTGGTTAGGGAATGTTTTTATCGTTGCTATGGGAACGACATCTTCGACGCACGTTCTAATGAACTCGGACACCGAATCAGCGTATTCGTCAATATTCCCATCTGACGCAATACAAAACATGTCCCAGTCCACGTGATGGAAGCAGTCTTGGAGTGTAGAGTCAGCTTGGTCTGACCAGCGTTGGACAGACCTCAGCGTGGGAGCCTCTTGTTTTAGTTTCTGTCTGTAGGCAGGGATCAGCAAAATGGAGTCGTGGTCAGCTTTTCCGAAAGGGGGGCGGGGCAGGGCCTTATATGCGTCGCAGAAGTTAGAGTAACAATGATCCAAGGTTTTACCACCCCTGGTTGCGCAATCGATATGCTGATAAAATTTAGGGAGTCTTGTTTTCAGATTGGCTTTGTTAAAATCCCCAGCTACAATGAATGCAGCCTCCGGATAAATGTTTTCCAGTTTGCAAAGAGTTAAATAAAGTTCGTTCAGAGCCATCGATGTGTCTGCTTGGGGGGGGATATATACGGCCGTGATTATAATCGAAGAGAATTATCTTGGAAGATAATGCGGTCTACATTTGATTGTGAGGAATTCTAAATCAGGTGAACAGAAGGATTTGAGTTCCTGTATGTTTCCTTCATCACACCATGTCCCGTTAGTCATGAGGCATACGCCCCCGCCACTCTTCTTACCAGAGAGATGTTTGTTTCTGTCGGCGCGATGCGTGGAGAAACCCGTTGGCTGCACCGCCCTGGATAGCGTCTTCCCAGTAAGCCATGTTTCCGTAAAAGCAGAGAACGTTGCAGTCTCTGATGTCCCTCTGGAATGCCACCCTTGCTCGGATTTCATCAACCTTGTTGTCGAGAGACTGGACATTGGCAAGAAGAATACTGGGAAGTGGTGCGCGATGTGCCCTTTTTCGGAGTCTGACCAGAACACCGCCGCATTTCCCTCTTTTTCGGAGACGTTTCCTTGGGTCGCTGCATGCGATCCATTCCGTTGTCCTGTTTGTAAGGCAGAACACAGGATCCGCGTCGCGGAAAACATATTCTTGGTCGTACTGATGGTGAGTTGACGCTGATCTTATATTCAGTAGTTCTTCTCGACTGTATGTAATGAAACCTAAGATGACCTGGGTACTGGGGTACTAATGTAAGAAATAACACGTAAAAAAAACAAAAAACTGCATAGTTTCCTAGGAACGCGAAGCGAGGCGGCCATCTCAGTCGGTGCCGGAAGTACATCATGTGTGGTTCCCACCGTGAAGAATGGAGGAGGAGTTGTGATGGTGTGGGGGTACTTTGCTGGTGACACTGTCTGTGATTTATTTAGAATTCAAGGCACACTTAACCAGCATGGCTACCACAGCATTTTGCAGCGATACACCATCCCATCTGGTTTGCGCTTTGTGGGACAATCATTTGTTTTATCAAAAGGACAATGACCCAACACACCTCCAGGCTGTGTAGGGGCTACTTGACCAAGAAGGAGAGTGATGGAGTGCTGCATCAGATGACCTGGCCTCCACAATCACCTGGCCTCAACCCAATTGAGATGGTTTGGGATGAGTTGGAACGCCGAATGAAGGAAAAGCAGCCAACAAGTGCTCAGCCTATGTGAGAACTCCTTAAAGACTGTTGGAAAAGAAGCTTTCATCATGAAGCTGGTTGAGAGAATGCCAAGAGCGCGCAAAGCTGTCATCAGCGCAAAGGGTGGCTACTTTTAAGAATCTCAAAAATAAAATGTATTTTGATTTGATTAACACTGTTTTGGTTACAACATGATTCTATGTGCTGTTTCATAGTTTCGATGTCTTCTCCATTATTCTACAATGTGGAAAATAGTCCAAATTAAAACCCTGGAATGAGTAGGTGTCCAAACTTTGGACTGGTGCTGTATATACATACATATTTACATTTTGGTGTTCATGAACTTCCTTTCTTTTTTGGCTTTAGACCTATGACTGCTTCTCACAAGAGAAATTGTTTGTTGTTTTTAATATTATTGAAATTTGAAATATATTTTACAACTTTTAATAAATGTTCTACTATACTAATGACATGGATTTTACATCAGAGACCGGCAGACATTGTAGACTGGTTCGCTAATAATTTTATTACAATTGAATGTTTTGATAGTAGTGAAAAAAGTAGACATTTGGCATGATTTGTATTGCAATAAAACTGAGAGTGATGCATTCTCATAGTGAAACAAAACAGAGATATCTCAGAATTCACCATAACATAAAAACATGGACGGATTGAAGAAGATCAGTGGTTGATATGGTTGACACAGCATATTACACAGCGAGATACATGATGAAACAGGGAACAAGATATGGCCCAAATCTCTCAAACATGTAGTGAGGTAGTATGTAATTCAAACAGCAGTTCCTTGGTGTATTAGTGTCCTAGCACCGTGACAACCTAAAAGATTGACAAATTCAAACACACCCTCAAAAAAAGAAAAGAGACTGCAACATGGATATTTTCCCACAGATTAGACAGACACATAGACACTTGTCCCCAAAGCAAGCCTTATACATCTAGAAGGGTGGGCTTGTTCAACATTTATTGATACGAGTGCCAAGTCACATAAGCACCTGTCAAAACTTGTCTCCTCCTTTCTTCTCTCGCCTTTTGATCTTTCTCTCTCTCTCTCTCGTACCCATACCCCTATTCTCTCTCCCTTCTTTGCAAACTTTCTTTGACGGGGAGAGGAAAAAAATGTAAGCTTTGGATCTCTGATTGATTACACACAGAACCCGGAGCCGAACACAGAGACGGGAGGTACCGGTTCATTTTCCATTTGAAATAAAGATGGAAAATCAGGGAAACTGCCAAGGCTATTCATTTGATCTGAATGGAACCTCAATAAAGCAAATTCCGAGACAGCTAATTTCAGTTCATCATTGGGAGGCATTCCCCAAGCAACCTTTTGTCTAGGGCCCTGACAGGCTGGGACTGTTATTTTAGCCCGCCAGAGCACTCTATATTAAATCAATATATAATATTACCAAAGTCGAAACTACAACCCAGCTACATGAAGAGTATATTTCTCAACCGCTGATGACACTGTGCCATTTGTCTCTCTATCACAAAACATTCCTGCTGGTTCTTCTGCCTTCTCCTCAGTGCAAATGCATGTAAAACTTTTAGTTTCTTTCACATTGAATACCCTTGGGGAAATGTGTCTTGTATCTCCAATCAAACAAGCATAGCATTACATGCTAGCAAGCTCTATTAAAGTGTTACATAGGGGGAAATATTGAAAGCATTTGATTGTGTTAAGTTAATAGCTTTTGTCTCAATTAATAGCTCATACTTTCCACGACGAATTAAAAACATTGATTGTCACAATTAATGAAGTCCCTACCAGTGACAATACTGCACATCTCAACACTGAGGCTGAAGCAGTCGGGTCTAATATATCCCTCAGTATTTGATTCATTCTGTGCATGAGGATGGTGTCAGAGGCTTTCTGTGGGGTGTGTCTGCCATCTACTGGTAGATGTATTCAATGCAGGGCAACATAAACATCTGCTGTGCGTAGAAAATATCCTATTACAGTGAAATTACAGAAATAAAACGAGGTTGGTATTGGGCATTTCCTAAATTTGAGTGCACTTTTGCAGAGGAAATTAAAATCTTTGGTCAAGTAGTAACCTGGGAAAGAAGTAGAAGGTAGTTTATAAGGTATTTCGCTAAACAAGTGTATGGCTTATCTGAAGTCCATGGCCAGGAGGATAATAATCGACCTATAAACTTCATCTTCATCCAGCTGGTTCAGGCCAGTCAGTATCACATATTGATAATAGTTCAAATGCTAGAGGGAGATGGGAGAAAGATCAAAAACCCATAGGTGAGCTAAAGAGCATTTATTTGAGACACTTACAAACCATAAACGTACTTTAGCTAACAATTAAGGGACAACGACACAAAGACATCATATGAGCTTGAACTATTTGTATGTAATCCTACTCTACAACTCCAACTCTAAAGCTGTGATGTAATTATCCAATGTTAAGTAGTGCTGTGAAAAAGTATTTGCCCCCTTTCTGATTCTCTATTTTTGCATATTTTGGACACTGAATGTTATCAGATCTTCAACCAAAACCTAATATTAGGTCAAGGGAACCTGAGTGAACAAATAATAAAGAGATTGATACTTCATTCATTTATTTAATAGACAAAGTTATGCAACACACAATGCTCCTGTGTGAAAAAGTCATTGCCCCCTTATACTCAGTAACTGGTTTTGTCACCTTTAGCTGCAATGACTGCAACCAAAGGCTTCCTGTAGTTGTTGATCAGTCTCTCACATCGCTGTGGAGGAATTTCGGCACACTCTTCCTGCTTCAACGACAGTTGTGGGTTTTCGAGCATAAACTGCTCACTTAAGGTCCTGCCAGAACATCTCATTGGCTTTAGGTCTTTCACGGCACTATATTGGACATAACTCAGCTGCCTAGTTTCCACACACACACACTGAGAGCTCTCACCTCTTCCCACCGTTCAGGAGGTCCAAAGCCTCATTGATCTGATCCAGGGTCAGAGTGTGGGTCACAATCACATCCAGCTTAAGTTTCTTGTTGTTCATGTACTCCCCAACGAGTTTGGGGACAGTCACCAAACGCTTCCACCCGATTGAAAAATGACACCATGTGCATGTGTATTTGTTCATTGTTTGGTCATATATTTCATATAGACATATGAAGTGCATTGGTAACACTACACCTGAACCCTTCATCATAAGGGGTACAAAACAGCATGATAACATGACATTACAGATGACATGCACAGTCAAGATCGTTATTGTTAGCTTATGACAATTCACTTTTCACTGTTATGGTACAAACAATGTTTAGATCAGCTGCACTTAGTCTGGCTTTAATATCTCATATCGTCAACTCACTTCCAAAGTATGTCCACTTCCAAGACCACCAAGAGGTCTTCAGGGACTAGAGATATCTACCTTACCTCTGTCCATCCTACGACACAGACACCCCAGGCATCCTTACACCTCTCCGGGCAGCTCTCAGAAGGAAAAATGAAGACATTCCAGAACTGAGATGGTTTGTCCATTAGCTATGTTATTCCGGTTAAATAAATAATTGTATATATATATATATATATATATATATATATATATATATATATATATATATATATATATATATATATATATATATATATATATATAAATAAATAACAATACAAATACAAAATTAATATTTTTTTAAACATTTAAGAAACGACAGCTTTGCACACTCTTGGCACTCTCTAGGTCGTCACCTGGAATGCATTTCAATTAACAGGTGTGCATTGTTAAAAGTTAATTTGTGGAATTTGATTTCCTTCTCAATGCGTTTGAGCCCATCAGTTGTGTTGTGACAAGGTGGGGGTGGTACACAGAAGATAGCGCTATTTGGTAAAAGACTAAGTCCACATTATGGCAAGAGCCGTTCAAATAATCAAGACATGAAGGTCAGTCAATGCGGAAAATTTCCAGAACTTTCAATGTTTTGACAAGTGTAGTCAGTCACAAAACCCATCAAACACTATGATGAAACTGGCTATCACGAGGACCGCCACAGGAAAGGATGCAAGGACTGACCATCCATAATATCAAATGTATAGTTTTAACCATGTTATACAGTGTTTGTTTACATTCACCTCATTGGAGTAAAACAAGCTTATATTTTGGGTTCTGAAGGGGAACAACAATTGAACTAAGCTCATGAGGAACTTATAAATGACATTCTTTAAGAATCAATGTGTATGTAATTAATTTAAGTCAAAACAGGGATGTAGCAACTACGGATTCTAGCCTCAAGGTCTCAATATAGCCTAGAACAGATCAATGGTAGAAGAATAACAACACAACTACATTTTTAGTCACAAAAATATGATTCTTACTGGTTTACCTGGTGAGAATTTGGAGACTCCAGGGCTGACACCTTCCACCACGCCTGACCCCTTGTGGCCCAGAACCAGTGGGATGCATGCATACACCGGCCTCATAGAGGTACCCCTAGTCAGTGTGGCACATTCCACTTGCTGCAATCATCAACAGAAACAGCACACAGTTTATTCTTTAGGTCAATATCCCTGCGAGCACTAGGCTTTACATAAGCATTGGTCTGGGAAATGTTTATCTTAGTGGAAAGTTGTGGTTACCTTTATGCGCACTTTGTGAGCCCTAGGTGGGGCAACCTCCACCCTCTCAATAGACAGGGCTTTGCCATGCTCCCACGCTACTGCTGACTTGCACTTGATCACCTAATAGTAATAGATTGAATACATGCATTATAAAGAGATTTCCTCAGATAAAAAAAAAAAAACTTATTACACAGACGGCTACTGCTTGGGCTTACAACAAGACAGACAAGTCATTGCTTACCTGGCTCTCGGTGTTCATTATAACTTCTTCCAGTTGTGAGTCTAGGGGAAATAAAGCAATTCAACAAGTAGGCTGATAAATGTAAATATGTATAGGTATGACAGTTGCACTTCTGTCAAACATTTACACTTTACACAGGTTTCAGTTACGCTAGCTCTAGTCCAGATTGTTACGTGTGGCTCGAAGCTCAAGTTGCAGTCAATGATGTGTATAAACCCTGGATTTCTGATGCTATCTAATGGCCAATTAGAGGCTGGTGGCTTTTTGCAATATTGGCCCTCCCCAGGAGCAGTCCATCCATAGGAATGAATGGAATTCCACAGTATTTCAACAAAATGTTACAAGGATAAAATGACATAGATTTAAGTCATTCTTTGTTGCAACAGTAGTACTCTCCAAAAAGACTATGGAATATGTTTTCATGTATATATATATTTGTTTACATTTTAAATGATGTTCAGTTCACTTTAAAAGTAAACATTAAAGATGGAATCCGCAGTAGGGGAAACAGTGTCACTGACCGCCCCACGGCTTTTGTTGTTGTTTTGTTTGACAAAGCGGAGGTGAGGAGCATTGCACATGGCAACAAGAAAATTGCGGTACATTTGCTGTTTGCAGTGTACATCTTTGCTGTTGTAATATTGCAAACGGATGTGGCTGTTTCACCGTGAAGGATTCCAGCTTTAAGGTGTCTGTAATGGAATATACTTGTCAAAATTTTAAAAATGCATTTCTATAGCTTCAAAAATATTCTTTTTTTTACAACAGAGGAGGAATAATAAAATGGCTGCATGGTGGCTTCAAAACAACGCCACTGTCAGTTATCTAGGGTTAATACTGTAATGACCTGACTAGATCATAAAGGAACAATTGTCCAGACAGAGGAATGAGTTTACGAAATTGACGGTTTATTAACTCAACTTTACACAGGCTACTGTTTGGCCGTAGCCTACCCCAAATAAATCAAAGTTACCCCACATGCCAACCGTGACCTTCTCTTGTGAAGGCCAGACATAAGAGAAAGAACAATGGCAAAACCTGGTCTTGACTTCCAATGCTCCCTCCCCCTGCCCAACTCCCCTCCATGCCAGTCAGCCAACCACCAGGATGCCCAGCATTAGAACATTCCAGGCATTCCCGTGATTGGCAGATAGCAGGTTGATTGGCATGATGAACCCCGCGAACACTGGTAAGTACAACACAACCCACTAATAGCCTAACACATCGCTGTCTGTGCAGGTCGCTACAATACATATCATTGGTCTCAGGTAACGCCCTGGACCAGAGCTACGTAATGTAAAGGAGGCACACAATTGCAGTTTTAAACAAATTATTATAAATAAAAAAACAAACATTATTCTTATACAGCCTTAATTAAATTAGCCTTCTCTAAAGAATATGTAAAGAAAAAATGTGCCTGCTCTCAAAAGTATTACTGTTGACTTGGTAGCAGGTCCAGACCTTCCAGCGTTGTCAAAGAGATTGTGTGTGGTGTTCTCAGGTAGGGGATAATCTCAATTGTTTCCTCCTCGCGCCCTCTTTCTTCTCTGCGCGCCTCCTTCTATCTCATTGGATGAGAAAGTCAGAGGTCCCGCCCCACTAACCTTCTCCTCCAATAAATTTTGAGAGAGACACGAGGAGAGGACGCGCGGTTAAGCAATTGAGATCTCCCCCTAGTGTTCTTCACAGGATGTCGTGAATGAACGACAGTATGAGTTTTACGACAATCCAGACTTCTCTTCAGTTCTCACCATAGAGATAGATAGACAACTCATCTTTGTATCTGTGCCATTATAGCGTATGTGACATTACTGGGAAAGGGATAGGGGGATACCTAGTCAGTTGTACAACTGAATGCCTTCAACTCAAATGTGATTTCCGCATTTAACCCAGCACCTCTGAATCAGAGAGGCTGCCTTAATCGACAGCCACATCTTTGGCGCCCGGGGAACAGTGGATTAACTGCCTTTTCTCAGGGGCAGAAAGACAGATTTTTACCTTGTCAGCTCGTGGATTCGATTCAGCAACCTTCCGGTTACTGGCCCAATGCTCTAACGGTTAGAGTCTAACCACTAGGGGCAGCAACATTGAGGCTATCTCAATTTTAAAGTAGTCCATTTTCTTCTTCATTGGCTGATTGGTCTCAACTCATAGGAATCCCCACCCACTTTAACATTGTTGAAGCCCTCAATGGCAATGCCCATGCTAAAATGTTTTTTAAAAACCAGGTAGTTGGAGTCCTGGGTGCTGATTGGTTGAAAGCGGTGGTCTATTAGACTATATTCCACAGGTAGTATGCAACATTACTTGTTTACTGTTCTAAGTATGTTGGTAACCAGTTTATAATAGCAATAAGACACCTCGGGGTGGTTGTGGTATATGGCCAATATATCACGGCCAAGGGGCTGTATCCAGCAACTCCACGTTGGGTCGTGCGAATAACAGCCCTTAGCCGTGGTATTTTGGCCATATACCACACCTCCTCGGCCTTTATTATTTAAATATCCCTGAAGAGACTTCTATCAATCTCTATAGTTCTCACTTTACGGCACCACCTGAAAGCACATGTGTTTTCGTCGCGTAGAACTTGTGTCTGGCACACTTCACTCCTCCATCAGCTGAGCTTATTTGTGGTGCAAAGGTATGTCAATCAAATATATATGTGTATTTTATAAGTTGCATGACGCGACCATAATGTGCTCAGCAAAGCATATCGTGATACTGTAGTCTTTTGATATGTTGAAAATAAGTAGTCGAGCTGGCTAGCTAGCTTGTTCAATTGATCCCTTGGAAGGTGCTGTACTGATATAGTTCATAAACGTGAAATCATGCATTGATCAAGTCATTAGTTGAATCATGTTACTGTTCGTTGGCTAGCTAGCTATTTTTATCGTGGAATTTAGCCAGCAAAGCATTTGGAAACATCCACTACCGTCACTGACAATGTTTTGAAGACCATGTCTAGTATTTGAAAGTGAATTGCTTTGAATTGTTTTGAATTGTATCTATGCAACTTAATCTTATCTCCCGTCCTCCCAACTCTCTCAGGTACACTAGAACATGTCCTTCCGAGGAGGAGGTGGAAGAGGAGGCCGTGGTGGCGGATTCAACCGTGGTGGTGGTGGCGGATTCAACCGTGGTGGTGGAGGAGGATACGGTGGTGGTGGTGGAGGATATGGGGGTCGAGGTGGCGGCGGCGGTTTCCGAGGTGGTGGACGAGGGGGTCGAGGGGGCTTCCAAGACTATGGCCCTCCAGAATATGTGGTTGGTAAGATGGAGACCGCCATGTGATGCACCCATATCGCGTTCCAGTGATGGAAAGGGAATTGTTAATGCTTTGCATATTGAATTTACACTACACCACATGTACATCTGGAATGTACATATATATATATATATGTGTATGTGTATATATATGTATATGTCTGCCTGGCATTGTAACATTTGTAATTATTTTTTCCTGTACTGACCAGATGTCCTTGCTCTTGTCTCTGCAGCATTAGGAGAATTCATGCACCCCTGTGAGGATGAAATTGTGTGCAAGTGTGTAACTGAGGAGAACAAAGTTCCCTACTTCAATGCACCCGTGTACTTGGAAAACAAGGAGCAAATCGGGAAAGTGGATGAAATCTTTGGCCAACTACGTGACTTTGTATCCTTCCAATCTTTCTTTGTCTAACCAAAGTCATCTGTGAAGTGTTTGGGAACATGTTTAATTTTCTTGATCTCATTAATAACACTGTAAAACTTGTATGCTTGAATTCTGTTTCTGCTGGTTAACAATGAGTTTCATGTCATTTGTGACACTGATTTGCCCCTTAACCTGAAGAAACAGTATTTCTCTGTTAAACTCTCAGATAATATGAAGGCATCCTCATTCAAGAAACTACAGAAGGTAAGCAATATCAGTGTAACAGAGCTGATGGTAATTAAGTGCTTTCATGGTTGAACTGGTGTTAACAGACAATGCAAGATATCAGAACCTACCCCCGCTGGCCTGTCAACCAATCATCTATAAATCGTACGTAAAGGCCTTTTTATGGAGGTTCACTGAGCGCTGCGTGGCACCTCCACACAGCTGACGTGTACTTCCATTTTCTCGTGGACCCTCTTTCGAATTGACCATAAATTTGGTCAATTAGTTGATTGTTTAGCAACAACCGACACATGCACCACTATGGGGCAAAACAGAGTTTGGCTTAGACTTTTGACAACATGTAAGCCAAATTCCGTCCGATGTTTATTGAAAACAAATATATTTGCACAATGAACCCATGTCTCATATACGTAGTTGTTTCTGAGCTAGTTAGTAAAATTTAAGCCATATTAGCGTTTACATGAAATATGGTTACAATAACAAACAAGACAGTGTCAAGAACAAGCTGAAACAAAACACTTAAGATTCCCCACAGGGCAGTTTCTTGTCATTCTTGCTAGCATCCAGAATCACGTAACGCTGACGACTGTCCCATGGAAGGGTGTACATTTCTGTGACTGTCAGCTAATTCATCTATTGCATAAACATAGCTATGGCATGTATTCCGTAACTCATTATATTCTGCTCCACAGTTCTATGTAGACCCAATGAAACTCCTACCACTCCAGAGGTTCCTTCCCAGGCCCCCAGGTGAGAAGGGTCCCCCAAGGGGAGGCAGAGGAGGTCGAGGTGGAAGAGGAGGTCCCCGTGGAGGTAAGAGCAAAATGTCAACAGCTCAGGCCCCATGGCTGTTCTTCTTGTGAATAAAGGGGGGTGGGACTGTTAGTCAATTTTTATACCCCCCAAAATATTTTTGCCCTCCCAGGTGGATTCCGTGGTGGTAGAGGGGGTGGTGACCGTGGTGGATTTGGCAGAGGTGGTTTTGGTGGTGGTCGAGGAGGGGGATTCAGAGGTAGAGGAGGTGGCGGTGGACGAGGATTCAGGGGTAAGGCCAAATCCTAGAAAAGGAATCTAAATGAACGTGAATAGACAAGTTGTAAAGCTGCTTTGCATTTTATGTTTTTGTGGTGTTGATATGCCTTTTTCTATCATCCAGGTGGGAGATGATGACAAACTGTTTGCCTCGGATCCTCGCCAAGTGTCAATAGCGGCAGGAAGCAAATCGGTGCGACGCTTGGCTCTTTTGAACTTGACTTATGGTGAACAGGCGTTGCATCATTTTATACTGCTCAGCTGTCAATTTGTTTTTGTACACCAATCTTTGAATAATGTGTGAATGGTTGGCTTTTATTTACTGACCTTTGAATGCACTCAGCATTCCCTGTGACAGCAATCATTAATAGCCCAGTTGCTTTTGCAACTCTTCAACATTGTTCACACTGGATGTTTTTTGGGGGGTACATTTTGGATATGTCACATTGTTTTCCTTATACTGTTGGCTATGATTCAGAGCTTTCAGTTAGACCAAAATATGGGCCCCTTGGGGGCACTGGACTGTTATCAATGTCATGGTGGAGTGCAACAGTCATTTCAATATTGATAAAGCCAGAAATAGATGAAACCCTGATGTTTGTTTGTGGATGATATGATGGACATGAGTTCATTTGTTTTCATTACAATAAGTGGAAAATATTCTTATTACCCACAGATAATCAAATGTGATTAGAGTATTGCTGTCTTTTTGTAAAGAAAAGCCTTTGATTAAACCGTGCTTTGTAGGTCGCTCCAATTTATTTGGACATGTGACTTTTTATTTCCACTAATGCGATATTAGCATTGTGTTCCTGAAGCACATCCTTTAAATTCAAGCTGATTGTGTGTCTGTTTCCAACACCCTTTTTTGTCCAAACTGTTCAGGTATGGAAATACAACTTGCTAGTACAACTGTCAAAGCAAATGATCCAGCAGCTCTCACTGCAAAGGCATGCCCCATCGTTCTGATGAAGGCAGCATAAAAATATTGCCGTTTGTTAGCTGCTTCTATGGATGTGAGCATTTGAGTTGTCACACCACACTTTTGTCAGGGTCTCATTTCGGTCCAGCTTGTTGCTGTCCTATATCCAGCCATAATGTCTCCTGAATGGCTACAGTGACTAATCTTGGGCAATACTTCTTGCTTTAACAGCTATGTGGTCAACATGAGAGCTACTCCACACACTTAAAGGAAATTGCATTGCAGTGTCATATGTTAATGCCTCACTTCAGTGGCTGGTTTCCCTGTTCAGATTGTATGCAGGGTGATTCTAAGAAGGGGTAGTAAAATCCCCTCATATGTGAATACTGTCCTCCAAGAAGCCAGTGCTTTTTTTTTTTTTTTTGTCACAGATCGGTAACTAGTCCACTTGCCTCAAACCACAATGATGAATGGAAAACTCAAAATAGCAATGCTTCTACAAGCCTCTCGTTCACCATAAGGGGCTTATTGGAGCTGTCATTTCTGACAGACTTGTATATGTGTGCCTTAAACAATGCACATTTCTTGGTACATTTGTAACGATGTCTATTTGTGGCCGCAATTGGACTAGATTGTGAACTACTCTTTGAGGAATGTATCAATTACCCCTGGCTGCTGTGTGCAGTTTGGGGCTGGGCTCAATGTGGGCAGATGTTTGACTCTGCCCACCGGTGTTTTTTTTTTCTTCGTCTGAGGTTTGACAGTCACACACTGTATAGAAAAAACACGTTTGTACAAGGCACACGTTGAATACAAATGTATTTAATTTTTGAAGATCGTAAGAAATGTATCAGCACGTGTTGTAACACTTTTTGCTTCATGCTGTATTTGAGACAAGCAACTGATATTGTTGCAGTGAACAACAGACTTGTTATATTTGTCATGCCCTGTTAAAATTGTGTTATGTCATAACTTTGTAATTTTATTTCATTGAGCATATATATATATACAGTTACTATCTATCCTGATTTATAATGCTATTTACTTTTCTCATGAGAATGGAGACAGACTATACCATATAGATTTGTGAAGTGGTTAAAAACACATTTTTAATGACTCCAACCTAAGTGTACGTCAACTTTGACTTCAACTGTATATATAAAAATGTCTTGTTAAACTATAGTTTTGGTAAGTCATTTAGGACATCTACTTTGTGTATGACACAAGTAAATTCTCCCAAAAATTATTTGCAGACAGATTATTTCACTGTATAACAATTCCAGTGGGACAGAAGTTGACTGCCTTTAAACAACTTGGAAAATTCCAGAAAATGATGTCATGGCTTTAGAAGCTTCTGATAGGCTAATTGACATCATTTGAGGTATTTGAAAGTGTACCTGTTGATGTAGTTCAAGGCCTACCTTCAAACTCAGCACCTCTTTGCTTGACATCATGGGGAAATCAGCCAAGACCTCAGAAATAAAATGGTAGACCTCCACAAGTCTGGTTCAAATCCCAAATGTTCAAATGCCTGAAGGTACCACGTTCATCTTTACATACAATAGTATGCAAGTATAAACACCATGGGACAAACGCAGCCGTCATACCGCTCAGAAAGGAGACTCGTTCTGTCTCCTAGAGATGAATGTACTTTGGTGCGAAAAGTGAAAATCAATCCCAGAACAACAGCAAAGGCCCTTGTGAAGATGCTAGACGAAACAGGTACAAGTATCTATATCCACAGTAAAACGAGTCCTATATCGACATAACCTGAAAGGCCGCTCAGCAAGGAAGAAGCCACTGCTCCAAAACCGCCATAAAAAAATCCATACTTCAATTTTCAACTGCACATGGGGACAAAGATCATACTTTTTGGAGAAATGTCCTCTGGTCAGATGAAACAAAAATAGAACTGTTTGGTCATGATGACCATTGTTATGTTAGGAGGAAAAAGGGGGAGGCTTGCAAGCCGAAGAACACCATCCCAACCGTAAAGCACGGGGGTGGCAGTATCATGTTGTGGGGGTGCTTTGCTGCAGGAGGGACTGGTGCACTTCACAAAATAGATGGCATCATGAGGTAGGAAAATTATGTGGGTATATTGAAGCAACATCTCAAGACATCAGTCAGGAAGTTAAAGCTTGGTCGCAAATGGACAATGACCCCAAGCATACTTCCAATGTTGTGGCAAAATGGCTTAAAGACAGCAAAGTCAAGGCATTGGAGTGGCCAGCACAAAGCCCTGACCTCAATACTGTAGAAAATATGTGGGTAGAACTGAAAAAGAGTGCGAGTTAGGAGGCCTAAAAACCTGACTCAGTTACACCAGCTCTGTCAGAGGAATGGGTCAAAATTCACCCAACTTATTGTGGGAAGCTTGTGGAAGGCTACCCGAAAAGTTAAACTATTTGGAAGGCTACCCAAGTTAAACTATTTAAAAGCAATGCAACAAAATATGCAAACTTCTGACCCACTGGGAATGTGACGAAATAAATAAAAGCTGAAATAAATCATTCTTTCTACTATTATATCTGCTACATTTCACATTCTTTAAACACAGTGGTGATCCTAACTGACCTAAAACAAGGAATTTGTACTTGCATTAAATGGCAGGAATTGTGAAAAACTGAGTTTAAATGTGTTTGGTTTAGGAGTATTTAAACTTCCGACTTCAACTGTATATTTTTTAAATTACACCTCATTATTTCATTTTGGGGATCTTTATTTTCCACCCGCACGTAGTTGGTGGAATGCACACATAATTTTTGTGAAAGCCATTATACCAAAGAAGAAGAGGACAGTTGTTGGTCGGAGCACGTCACGGCATGAGTGTTTATTAATCCTGCTGTAGAATTTGTTGCTGCCAGCAGGTCAAACGAACGACTAAAATATATAGGGGGTGTTAAGAGACTTAATTAAGCCTATGCAACGTACCACCGTTTGGCTGCCTAAATAACATCTGCGTAACGCCTGCGTGTAAGGTCAACTAACATGTCTTCATACCAATGTCTTACTAACGTCTGTGTGACGCCTGCGTGTTAATGAAAGTCATAAGGTGTTAATTAAATGTCAACCATAAATGTTAGAAACGTACAATTTTCTCAGTGCAAGCCGACATTCCGAAGTAGCCTCCGAGTGTAGCCTATGGCTTGTGTATTTCCTGTTATCACTAATGGCCTAGAAAAGATTATGTCCAATCTATATGTAATCTGTCTTTCCCTCAACACCTCATGGCATGGTATGTTATCTTTTCTCACTGTAAATAGATCTAAATGTTGTTAGCCAATCACAGACTGTGTTGTGACCAGTTCCCTAGTAGCCTAAATCAGACAACCAATAAGACTTGTGTCCGTGGCTTTCAGTCAAATAGAGGAGTTCACATGCTTTCCCAGAGGGTCCGTGGTATTCGGGATCCTTGGGATGTCCCTTCCTCTGTCAAGTATAAGTGGAAAATGGTTAAGTTTTGTATTAGTTTAGGGTTTAGGGTTTAGGGTTCAGGATAAGGACTTCCCAAGGAAACCGGATAGCAGTGACAGTTCATAGAGTGAGAGACTGGCACGGTATTTGTCGGCGGCGACACAAACATTCATTTGTTCGTTATTTTACAAGCGGCAGAGACGATTTGAGTGTCTGCCCCAGATAGTTTCCTTAGAGACAATGAAAATAATTACCAAGATGTCCTTGATCCAATTGAGGAGTAAGTAGGCTATTTTTAAGTTGTGATATCGTTAGGAAATATTTAGACCTATTGTGTTGATAAGGAAAATTTGGTTTATTTGAAAATAATACATTTTTGTTGATAACGAGTTGAAAGCACGTAGGCAATATTATTTACTGTGTAGAGTAGGTTAGTGTACAATAATAACGCAATTTGATGTTATTATTATTTATCAATTCAATTGTAAATTAAAATATACACATGGTGCTATAGGATATACATATTTTACATTGTAATACACTACCCCTACATGCCATTTTACTATAGGATATATACATATTTTACATTGTCATACGCTACCCATACATGCCATTGTGTGCTGGAGCTATGAATTTGTTTTTCCACTGTCAATAGGCCTACACATTCACACTCGAACTGAATTGAATGGGGGATGCAGAAGTACTTTTCACTGAAGAAGGGAAATGAGATACAACATACAACTTTGATCGAAGACCTAAAATCATGCCTTACAAGACCAATGAAATCACAACGGTATCCTAATATAATCTGGATACAGGGGTAGCCTATTCTACAATAATGTAACTGTATGTGCTAGTATTATGTATCTAATTGATCAATTAAATTGTAAATCTGGATGGGTATGATACATCATTAAATTGGACAAGGTAGATACAGGAGGAGCCTATAGCCTACAATAATAATGTCATTGAATGTGCTATAGTATAACTTATTTCATTGATTAATACAATTGTAAATGGGGATGAGTGAATACTTCATTCAGTGAATACTGAAATATCTTGCTATCTGTGGGAGTATGTTAATGAAGGCTTTTCAGCTGTTGAACTATGCCAATGTCTAACTCATTTCTAAATCTATCTTTCTTTTAGTTAAGAAGTGATGAGCCAGAGAAAACAATCAGCGTCACTGCAGCTGTTCTACAAACCACCCACACTGCTCACCCTCCACTATCAACCGCATCCTCTTCTCCTGTTCTAACTCATTTGTTCTACAAACCACCCACACTGCTCACCCTCCACTATCAACCGCATCCTCTTCTCCTGTTCTAACTCATTTGTTCTACAAACCACCCACACTGCTCACCCTCCACTATCAACCGCATCCTCTTCTCCTGTTCTAACTCATTTGTTCTACAAACCACCCACACTGCTCACCCTCCACTATCAACCGCATCCTCTTCTCCTGTTCTAACTCATTTGTTCTACAAACCACCCACACTGCTCACCCTCCACTATCAACCGCATCCTCTTCTCCTGTTCTAACTCATTTGCTGCCACACTGAAAAGGATTGTACATACATACCACTGTGCCCATCTCATTGCAACATGATCCATCCCAGCCCTCAGCTGGATGCCGAAAATGTGAGAAATGTCAACAAGATGCTACAGTAGTGTGTGTGTGTCTGTGTCTGTGTGTGTGTGTGTGTGTGTGTGTGTGTGTGTGTGTGTGTGTGTGTATGGATGGAGTTCCAAGAAAAGACATGAGAAGATGGCAAAGGAGATAGTGATGACAGTAAAAGCATACAGTATGAAAATAAAGACCCCTTGGGATCTAAAATGAGTGTGGGGGGCCCTCTTGTGTCTCCTTTTTGTCCATTTTGAGGATACCACAGTCACCCCTACTGGGTGATGAAAACCTTCAAAGGTGTTTGTGCTATGTTGCGTGTTATCTTGAATACCTGGCAGATGTTTGAGTACAGAATGAAATTAGTTCCAACAAGGCTCTTTTTCTGTCACCAAAGGAGAACCCTTCTTGGTTCCAGGTAAACTCAGCAAATAAAGAAAAATCCTCTCAATGTCAACTGCGTTTATTTTCAGTAAACCTAACGTGTAAATACGGTATTTGTATGAACATAACAAGATTCAAAAACTGAGACATAACCTGAACATGTTTCGCAGACATGTGACTAACAGAAATTGAATAATGTCTCCCTGAACAAAGGGAATGTCAGAATCAAAAGTAACAATCAGTATCTGGTGTGGCCACCAGCTGCATTAAGTACTGCAGTGCATCTGCTCCTCATGGACTGCACCAGATTTGCCAGTTCTTGCTGTGTTACCCCACTCTTGCACCAGGCACCTGCAAGTTCCCAGACATTTCTGGGGAGAATGGCCCTAGCCCTCACCTTCCGATCTAACAGGTCCCAGACCTGCTCAATGGGATTGAGATCCGGGCTTTTCGCTGGCCATGGCAGAACACTGACATTCCAATCTTGCAGGAAATCATGCACAGAACGAGCAGTATGGCTGGTGGCATTGTCATGCTGGAGGGTCATGTCAGGATGAGTCTGCAGGAAGGGTACCACATGAGGGAGGAGGATGTCTTCCCTGCAACGCACAGCGTTGAAATTGCCTGCAATGACAACAAGCTCAGCCCGATGATGCTGTGACACACCGCCCCAGACCATGATGACTCCAACCATCATTCCTGCTGAGACAAAACCGCGACTCATCAGTGAAGAGCACTTGTTGCCAGTCCTGTCTGGTCCAGCGACGGTGAGTTTGTGTCTAACATGTCTAACATGCACCATTATGCAATTATTAAGAGACTACAAATAGCTATTCCTGGCGACCAATGTTCTAGCATTAATTAACCAGAGATGTCAAGGTAATATGCTACAGTATATGTATATGTATAGTGTAAATAACAACTACCAATAGACTTACTGAATTATAAGCATTTAGTCAATCAAAGAATTGCTCTGTAAAACGAGGAATGCAGGTATTCTATTAACTAATGGCTGAAAGAATTGACACTCAAACAATTAGTGTACGTGAAATACAATACAGAATAACACAGAGTATATGACTATGAACATTTCAAAAGACAGGAAAACACAGCCAGATTCAAATCTAATCAATTCATTGTAAATGATCGGAGTGCATCCTTTTTTCGCTCCCTCTTTGAACTTTCTGCTGGTTTGGATGAACGGACCAACCACACCCTCAAGACTGCCATGGGAAAGTCCCTTGTTAACCCTCGCAAGGCTGCTGGCCCAGACGGCATACCTAGCCGCGTCGACAAAGCATGCACACACCAGCTGGCTGTGTTTACGGACATATTAAATCAATCCCTATCCCAGTCTGCTGTGCCCACATGCTTCATGAGGGCCACCATTGTTCCTGTACCCAAGAAAGCTCAGGTAACTGAGCTAAATGACTATCACCCTGTAGCACTCACTTCTGTCATTATGAAGTGCTTTGAGAGACTAGTCATGGATCATATCACCTTTACAATACCTGATACCCTGGATCCACTCCAATTTGCCTACCACCCCAATAGGTCCACAGACGACGCAATCGCAATCACACTGCATACTGCCCTAACCCATCTAGACAAGAGGAATGCCTATGTAAGAATGCTGTTCATTGACTACAGCTCAGCATGTACCCTCCAAACTTGTCATTAAGCTCTTGAGACCCTGGGTCTCGACTCCGCCCTATGCAACTGGGTCCTTTCTGTCAGGCCGCCCCAGGTGGTGAGGGTAGGAAACAACATCTCCACCCCGCTGATCCGCACCACTGGTGCCCCCCAAGGGTGTGTTCTCAGCTTTCTCCTGTACTCCCTGTTCACCCATGACTGCGTGTCCATGCACGCCTCCAACTCAATCATTACGTTTGCAGACAACACTAGTGGTAGGCTTGATTACCAACAATGACGAGACTGCCCACAGGGAGGAGGTGAGGGCCCTCTGAGTGTGGTGTCAGGAAAATAACCTCTCACTCAATGTCAACAAAACAAAGGAGATGATCGTGAACTTCAGGAAACAGCAGAGGTAGCACCCCCCTATCCACATCGACAGGACAATAATGGAGGAGGTGGAAGGTTTTAAGTTCCTCGGCATACACATCACGGACAAACTGAATTTATCCACCTACACAGACAGTGTGGTGAAGAAGACGCAACAGCGCCTCTTCAACCTCAAGAGGCTAAAGAAATTTGGTTTGTCACCCAAAACCCTGACAAACGTTTACAGATGCACAATCGAGAGCATCCTGTCGGGCTGTATCACCCCCTGGTACGGCAACTGCTCCTGGATGAGCAGCTCTCGGAAGGCTAGCTGTGAGATGGGGGGCTGTCCACAGCCCTTAGCCATTTCCTTCTGGAGGATGAAGGCATACAACACAACAATGTCGATGAAATTATTGAAAAATGTCTTGTACCATTTCATTGTCTTGTGGAGAACATTGTAGTAACCTATCAGCGCGTCTGACAGGTCCAGATCTCCCATGCCTTTGTTGTAAATCCTTTATGGCTGCAGGAATGGGGGACATTTTTGGTGGTACATGCCCCAGTAGTGCACTTCACAGGCCTGACGACGTTATCGCCACTGAAGGACTTGTGGATAGTGGTGCACATGACCACCTCTCTGGTATCCATCCACTTCACAAAGAGCAGGCCATCTTGGTGAATCCATCTCATGGTACCGCGCTCAGCCCGCTTAGGCATGTCATTCACCGTGGTTTCCGGAAAGCCCACTCTGTTGGTCCGAATGGTGCCACAAGCCCACACATCCAGCTTCCTCAGGGCTGTGAACAGGGTAGGGCTTGTGTAGAAGTTGTCCACAAATAGTTTGTAGCCCTTCCCCAGCAGTTGAAAATCTAATAACTCCATAACGGAATCATAACGGAGTTCCTTACAGGTCGCAAAACTGCTCTTCCCCTCATAAACAAAAAAATTGCACGTGTATGCACACGCAGAATCAGCCAAAACAAACAGTTTGTAACCCCATTTAGTTGGTTTGTTACGCATGTATTGTTTTAGGCCGATTCTGGCCTTTGAGGCTACCATCCTCTCATCGATGGAAAGGTTCTGGGCGGGCTGAAAATAGGTCTTGCAGGCCTCAACCACACTGTGGTAGAGAGGTTTTATTTTGCAGAGACTATCAAACCTTGCTGTGCCTCGCTTCTTCTCGTTGTCCTCATCAACATCCGGGTCACTGATATGAAGCGCCCGTGAGATTGTCAGAAACCTTTTGCATGACATGACAGTGGAGGGGAAAGGCACTTGATAGAGGGGAGCAGTTTTCCAGTAGTATTTCAGGGTTTTCAGCATCACAAGACCCATGTAAATGACCATTGACAGGTAACAAAAAAGATCTGACATGGACTTCCATCCCTCTTTCATGCCTGCCTGCTTCTCAGCACCATACTTATTAGTGTTCAACACCAGAGAATCAACAACTGACAAAGCGAAAAACAGCTGAAAAAGCTGCATGGTGCTGTACTTTGAGGTCATGTCCAGCTGAGTTCCTTGTGGCCTTTTCAGTCTGAATATTGGAGGTGGTGGCGCCAGATCCTCCTCCAGCACAGAGTGCCAACGACCCACCTGCTCTCTGATTGCAGGTTTATCTCTTCCCCACCTCCGCTTCTTTGTCACCGAATTCACACCTGGCTGGGCGGGGGTAGGTGTGGAGCCGGAGACAGCAAGGGTCCGGCTAGATGAACCAGCTCCTGTGGGGAATGGGCACCGTGGCAGTGGGGGCTCCCAATCAGAATCGAAGGGACTGTGAAATAAAAACATAGACACACATATTATATATAGCATAGGGAACCCAATCACTATGGTGAGGTGCTGTTTCATTCCATGTTTAGATAAAATACATCTAAAAAATATCAAATATATATAGATACAGACGGACATACATACACACATCCAGTGTAGAGCCATGTGTACTTCACACATTTCATTATTAATTATATATTTATACGTCAAATAAAATAAAAATATCTCCAAAACAACTTAAATGAATAATATTTGATATTATTCATTTCAAACAACGGCATGAGAGGTACTTATACCAGTCCAAAATTGCATCCTCTCCTCATCCTCAAAAATGTTTCCTCAAATTGGGAGTCCAAACTTGTCTCACAATCTGACTCCGTGTCACTTTCTCTATCAATTTCGTCAATAATATCGTGTAGATCTGCATACCTGGACTTTGCAATGGCGAATGGCTGTGTTACGCTCGACTTTCGTTCAAGAGCTGGTCTTCCCGGATATAACCATTAGATATTGCCGTTTACCTCAGCTCATTGGCCATCTACCAAGCCAGATTTCAAGACGATCAGTGGTCATTGGGCCGAAATACAGTCAATCAACGAAGCACTGGTCATATCATTGGCGCGCAATGAGGCCATTGTTTGGTATGTTCAAATCAGTTCCTTTCGGTCAATACGTCCCGCAAAAAGAACCATCATGTATGGTTGTGTTACTAACAAACAGAGGACTACAATGAAACCACCATGACTAGATAAACCTAAGTTTAGTGTGAGTAATACATAGAATGTTTTGTCGAAAGATGGAGACGGAATTCATGACACAAGCCGTTTACAAAATGTTTCGTGTTATGTTATAAAAATTGATTTTATCGAACAAATGACCATTTATTGTGAAGATTGGACCTTTTGTATTGCCAAAAGAAGATCTTCAAAGGTAATTGATTATTTTATTGCTATTTCTGACTTTCATGACGCTAATGCTTGGTTGGAAAATGCTAGTAATACTTGTGTGCGGGGCACTGTCTTCAGATTATCACATGGTATGCTTTCACCGTAAAGCCTTTTTCAAATCTGACACAGCGGTTTGATTAACAAGAAGTTAATCTTTTAGATGATGTAAGATACATGTATTTACAAGAATGTTTAATATTATGAATGGTGTATTTAGAATTTCACGTCCCACCTAGCCTCGGGAGGTTTTAAAATTGCAATGGTTAGCCTATGCAAATTAATAGGAAAACATTAAAAGACTAATTGGGAACAAATACAACATGGGGAAAAGTCAAAGGATCCTAGTCAATCTACTGCTGGTCAAATCCAGAGTAAATATAGGCCTTCATATGTATCAAATCCCTAGTCGATTGTGGGTTAAAACAATGACAAATATAGCTGGAATGTTCAGGCTTTATCATGATCTGTCATCAAAACAGGCTGTGGTGTTTTCGGTTCCGTTTAGCCTAAAGTTAAGGGGGAAGAACGAAACTGCACTGAAATGAATAGACTGACTCAATGTTATTATCCTGAATAATAAAGTGTTTATCTGTTAAACTGTTTGGTGTATGGCTAGACCCACACCGATTCTATATTTCTTCTATTGGCATAGCCTACCGCTAATATTCTACACTTACTTAATCCATGTTTTCCTGTAATAGTGACACTTGCTTTTTAATTAAAAGTGTATTTGTCAAAAGCCTGTAGGTCTACCAAGAAACCATGTTGAGGCTGAGCAAGACCTTCGATAGGCTAATAGACTGTGGAAATAAAAATCGGGGAGTAAATCTTGTTATACCCCAGATTGTTTTACATAATCTGGACCGTTGTTATTTCTTAGGCTAAGCGAACAAGGGGTAGCAGATGCCTTTTGCCCGTCTCCATAACAAGGGTTAGGCCTATATCCTCACATATCCCCTTCATTTCGAGCCCTGCTTTTATCAGAAATGTATAGTCTACGGATTGCATGGTGACCGTGATTGTGTCTGTTAAACTAGGAACCCTGGGGGGGGGGACGACGACGACGACAAGGTCAAATCACGACATCAGTGATTTTCAGGTCAGAGAAAGATGCCAGAGTTTCTGAATTGTAATTGCGAGTTGGATGACCAGTTCACTTGTTTTCGAGTTCCCAGTTGTCTTGAAAGCACTTGAAGATGGAAGTCAGAGATTTGCCGAGTTCTTTTGAATGCACCACTAGAGACCTAGGCTACCTCTTCTTTCTGAATGTGGCTACCTTCAACAAAGAAGCCCTTGTGTCTATATTGATGTGAATAATAGGCATATCTACACAGTAATGGTGGATGGCTGTGATATATCAACTAGCCTAATCATTTTTGTATTGAGGTGATATGTCTATTTTAGCTAAATCGACAAAATGAAATTGATTTGATTACTCTGGAAATAAGAACTGATTTTTTACAAAATCATGTACATGTAGACATTTGTAAGGCGTTCGTGGTGAGATCTTTAATAATAAACTAAACAGAGACGTGACGCATAACACATGTAGACGTTTTTAAGGTGTGCATGGTAAGATCATTCATAATAAACTTACAAGCAATCTGACATGACGTCGACATGACGTGTATGTGTCACGTGACATAGCTGTGTTCGAATACTCATACTAACCGTACTATTTGTGATGCAATTTGGGTATATTGTATACTTATTGGTCATAGTATGGATATCATTAGTATGCCAAAAGTTCCCGGATGTCGCTTTGAGGGCCCATAGTGAAATTCTTACGAAAATAGATGTGGCTTCACAACGTTTTCAAATTTGAAGAAAATTGCGAAAATATGCAACCGAAGAGCTGATACAACTTCATTGCTTTAACTTTTTGTAGCTGCAGGGGCAGTATTGAGTAGCTTGGATGAAAAGGTGCCCATTGTAAATGGCCAGCTCCTCAGTCTCAGTTGCTAATATATGCATATTATTATTAGTATTGGATACAAAACATTCTGAAGATTCTAAAACTGTTTGAATTATGTCTGTGAGTTTAACAGAACTCATATAGCAGGCAAAAACCTGAGAAATTCCACTTCCTGTTTTTTTTCTTCTGGGGGTGGCAGATCTTCAACCAAGCTCTCATTGAAATTACAGCGAGATATGGATGAGTTTTCACTTCCTACTGCTTCCACTAGATATCAACAGTCAATAGAACTTTGTCTGATGACTAATGTGAAGGTGGGTCGAATGACACAGGAAATAGTCACCACTGCCACGAGTTGACCATGCATTCACTATGCGCGTTCACAGGGGAAGCACCTGCGTTCCACCGCTCATTTGAAGTCATTCTAATTCTCCGGTTGGAACGTTATTCTAGATATATGTAAATAACATTCTAAAGATTCAGTGATTCAGTACATCGTTAGACATGTTTCTACTGACTGTTACGGAACTTTTGGACATTTCGTCACGTTATAGTGGACGCGCTTTGTGACATTGGAATTGTTTACCAAACGCGCTAACCAAAGTAGCTAATTGGACATAAATAACGGACATATTCGAACAAATCAAGCATTTATTTTGGACCTGGGATTCCTGAGACTGCATTCTGATGAAGTTCATCAAAAGTAAGGAAACATTTATCATGCATTTTCTGGTTTCTGTTGACTCCAATATGGCGGCTAATTTGGCTTCTGTTCTGAACGCCGTCTCAGATTATGGCATGTGTTGCTTTTTTCGTAAACCTTTTTTGAAATATGACACAGCGGTTGCATTAACATCTCTGCGCATGGAACCCAGTAGCGGGATGAAATTTGACAACCTACGGTGATCGCTACATAAATAGTCATATTAAACATTCATGAAAATAAAAGTGTCTCACATGGGTCGAAAAGCCTAGAATCTTGCTAATCCAACTGCGTTGTCAGATTTAAAAAAGGATTTACTGCGAAAGAATATGATGTGATTATCTGAGGATAGACCCCCATAAAAAACAACTATTTCAACCAGCACTGGCGTAACAAAATCACAAACTGCAATAAAATAGTTTACCTTTACGACCTTCCTGTTTGCAATCCCAATGCTCATTGTTACACAATAAATGGTCTATTGTTTGATAAAATCAATTTATATAGCCTAACACGAAACATTTTGTGAACCGCTTGTGTCGTGAATTCCGTCTCATTCCATTTTCTACGACACACTTGAGGTAAATACACACACAGAACGTGACTTTTCCAGTCATGTTTGGTTTCATTGCAATCAACTGGTTTGTTTGTAACACAACCAAACCTGATGGGTCATTTCGCGGGACGTATTGACTGAAAGAACCGATTTTAATACAACAAGTAATGTCATTTTGTTTTTTGATCAGTGTACATTGGCCTCACTAGTACAGTAATATTAGTTAGGATCATGGTTCCTTGCTGTTTCAAGTTCTCTTGTCTGAACCAGTCCTCTCCAGAATACCTTACACAGGCATCCCAATTCTGATCTTTTTTCCCAATCACTGGGAAAGGAGTTGATCCTAAGGTATGTAGGTAATAGGTTAAACTGGCTGTAGTAGCGAGACTACAGATCAAATTCCTTCCAACTGTAAGGAGGCCAGGTGCACACTGAATATGTAACCACAGACCAGCACTCTCCTCTCCAACTGCACTCACCACAGACAGACACCACAATCAATCTTCAAAATCATATTTTCTGTGTATGAAATGGACAGTTGACACATTGCAGATCTCTATCTTCCAGGTGATTAAGAGCCAGGCGGCTGTAGCATGGGAGGCTGGGAAACACTTGTCCATTGAGGAGGTGGAGGCAGCCCCACCAAAGGTCCACGAAGTGCGCATCAAGTTAACGGCCCCTTCCCTACGACAAAAATGTCTCAGACAAATGCTCCTGTATTGTATTTGCACTCACATGACAATTCCAGCAACAACATAACCAACCACCCCAGCCTGCAGCAGACCTTTGTTTTGTGTGCAGTATCTTTGGTTTGTACATGTGATTCAATATATCTTCCCCCTAGAATAATATGTATGTGAGCTCTTTTGCTCTGTAAAACAAAAAGGACATACTGTTTGAGGCAGGCTGCTTTTCGGCAGGGATGAACTGTTCAGCTGATGGAATACTGTGGGGAGCATCAAGTGTTTTCCTTGTCTCCCCGCCCAAATGGATTTAGTAGGCCAGCTGTGAGGAAGCCATCTATGGAATGTGTTCAACAGGGTGTTTAGAAAACGTTGTTATTCTAAGAACTTTACCACGTTCCTTTATTGTACTAGCTAGCTGTCTGTCTTGCACCATTGAGACACAACCTTGTGATAGTTTCTATTCTCAACATAGCAGGTGCAGTAGTTGGTATTAAAGGAATAGCCCTAGAGCGTTGGGACTTGGTTGAACCATTTAGGATGTTTTAGGCTAGTTGGCAACACATACTTCATAGCTTACTGGTTGTATTGAATGAGAGAACCTAATGGCAATGTTGTGCGTTTCAGATCTTTGCGACGGGGGTGTGTCAAACGGATGCCTACACTCTGCGCGGCAGCAACCCTGAGGGACTCTTCCCTGTCATCCTGGGTCATGAGGGCGCCGGGACAATCGAGAGCGTGAGCGAGGGAGTCACCAAGTTCAAGCCAGATGAAGGACTGTAAATATCAGCAAATGTATTCTCCCTAAAACAGTGTTTTACTGTCCCGGCGACCCACAGGGGAACATACTTGTTCCCGTCCAGTACAAACACTCCAGAATCAAATAATGCAATGACTTGATTATGTTGAGTCAGATGGGAGATAAAATAGACTTTCATTTAACAAGGTGACACCATCATCCCATTATATGTGCCACAGTGTGGTGAGTGCAAATTCTGCAAAAACCCCAAGACCAACATCTTCCAGAAGATCAGGTAATTGGAATGCAATCTCGCCTATCATCAACTATAGCTTGGAAGGTTGTGGTCAGGATTAGGTTTGCAAAATTGCAGGAAATTTCAATAAATTCCCTGGTTTACCAGAAATCCCAGTTGGAGGATTTCAAATTTCCTGCTTATTCCGGGAACTTCTAACCGGGATTTCTGGAAAATCAGGGCACTTATTTAAAGTTCCCGGCATTATACAACCCTAGTCAGGATCATTCATTATTGACTCCCCATTTTCAAAGTTGCCAATTAGACAGTGAGCATATCTATAATGATAGTTAGATTAATCTTAGAAATAGTACGACAGTATTCTACTCCAATCTTGGGATTGCAATTGGTGCTGTGCAAGCGAAGAAGCAACCAGGCTTGCAAACACCAACATTGCAACTTCCACCAAATTCTGTCTAGCAGGTAGCCTAGCGGCTAAGAGCGTTGGGCCAGTAACCAAAAGATCGCTGGGTTCAATCAGTGATCAGACTAGGTGAAAAAAATCTGTCTCTGCCCTTGAGCAAGGCACTTTACCCAAATTGCTTCTGTAAGTCACTCTGGATAAGAGTGTATGCTAAATGACAAGAAAATGCATGTATGAAATAGCCTCTGAAATATTTGGCTAAAGCATTTAGAGATCACTGGCTTTGACCCCTTTTTTTAACCTTTATTTTACTAGGCAAGTCAGTTAAGAACAAATTCTTATTTTCAATGACAGCCGAGGAACAGTGGGTTAACTGCCTGTTCAGGGGCAGAACGACAGATTTTTTTGTACCTTGTCAGCTCGGGGATTCGAACTTGCAACCTTCCAGTTACTAGTCCAACGCGCTAACCACTAGGCTACCCTGCCGCCCCTTTACTGATACTCATCCATCCTCTCACCAGGATAACCCAGGGCCGGGGTCGGGCAAGCAGCTGTTTTACTTCATGGGGACCAGCACCTTCTCCGAGTACACGGTGGGTTCCGACATTTCGGTGGCCAAGGTGGATGAGAAGGCCCCCCTGGACAAGGTGTGCTTGCTGGGCTGCGGCATCTCCACGGGCTACGGAGCTGCCCTCAACACTGCCAAGGTGGGTGGGTGAATCCAGGTTGCAAGACAAAATACCCCGTCTAGAAGTGGAACGCGCAAGCAAAGAGCCACAGCTTTGTCATCTTTTTATGTTTTATATCCTGTGAATTAACTTTCCACTAGTGCAAACACAGTTCAATGAATAGACTATGATCATAACACACATCTTACACAAAAAATAATATAATTGTTTTACTGACACACTCACCTGGACTCCATCACCTCCTTGATTAACTTCCCTATATATGTCACTCCCTTTGGTTCCTTCCCCAGGCATTATTGTTTCTGTTTCTTGTCTGTGCGTTGTTCGTAGTTCTTGTTTGGTATTATGTTTTGTTTATTGATTAAATCACTCACTCCCTGAACTTTCTTCCCGAGTCTCAGCGCACATCGTTACAGAATAACGCCTCACCTAAGGGAGTTTTTTTTTATTTTTCCCCCCCGATGGCGTAAAAGATGTCAGGTCCGGGAGCCACTACAGACTCTCACGCCTCAGCCGGCTCGTCGGGCTTTCATGCCTCCACCAGTTCGCCTGGCTCCCCTTTCTCAGCCGGCTCACCAGGCTTTCATGCATTTGCCGGATCGTCAGGCTCTCATGCCTCAGCCGGGATCACCAGTCTCCCCTGCCACAGCCGGCCATTTAGTCATATTAAAGCCTAACAATCATCCAAAGTTACACAAACAAATTGATTACTTATGCATCATGATTTGATTGATCATGGGGAAATCATTGAAAGCGACATCAAAACCACATCATGTAAGACAATCGTGATTGAACGTTGAGAAGTATTTGGAGTAGCTGCATGCTATGACTAAGCCCCAACCCTAAACCCTACCCTGGAACACAGCTGTGAATATACCTTTTAGAAACCATGGGAGAAAATAGCCCAAATTAGGACCCCAATCAGTTCCTAGTGAAGGCTAATCTTAGATGTAGTCTTAAAAAAATAGGTGGGGAAACTCTGATTGCCGGTGAAAATACAGGCCATAATCACAACCGGCCGTAATTCGGAGTCCCATAGGGCGGCGCACAAAAAACAAACGGCACATTTTTCTCTGCACCTCCATGACAAAATGTGTAGAATTTTAGGAAATAAGCTTTAAACCTGCAAAATGTTCTCTCTGCCATCAAGAGGAGTGTGAACAGTTTGGGTCATGAGCCGTGCTTGTGCCAATAGAAATAGACATGGCGGGGGTGTGTAGGATGTTCCCCATTGCAGGAAGGGGGACTTGGGTGAAAAAGGTTGGGAACATCTGGCTTAAATCCTACATTGATGACAAAGACTATTCTGACTTACTGCCTTTCACTACTATGCCTTTTCTCCTTTCCTCAGTATGTATAATCACATACAACTATCAAATAACTTGATCTCTGGCTACTCACTTTTCAAGGTAAGGGTCATTTTCCCTATCTGTAATCTCACACCTGTTCCTTTTTCTTCCATACACCTTTCAACATCCATAACAGCACATTTGTCTGTTCAGGTTGTGGCCAGTAGCAGCAACCCATTCATTGTCCATAACATTCCATTAATTCACCAAAGTTCAGTTGAGTTCTTGACTTGCCCAGTGCCTTTCAGACCCAAGGGCTACACTATGACAGGGAGTTGTCACATTTCCCATGGTCTCGTTTCAGCCGGTGGCCTTAGCTTTTACTTCAAGGGTTAGGACTCCTCCCAGGGAGGTCTGTCCGCCTCAAATAGACAACTACTCAGATTGATGCAATTGTACAAGCCTATCCCAGTGATATTTAAATGTCATACTTGGCTACCAGTGTCTGTTGGCTGCTTTTCACTTCAATCCTCTTCCAATTTCAGTTCCAGGTTTCATCTTTCAATAACAACCAAACATTCAGAAACTGAGAACAGAGTTGTTCTTGGGTATAGCTTAATCACTTAATCTAAATACAGTTTAACCCAAAGCCCATCTCCTACCATGTAGTGTCAAGTTCTGCAACAAAAACAAGCAATTGTTGTCACGATCGTCGTGAGAAGCGGACCAAAGCGCAGCGTGGTGTGAATGCATCATTTTAATGGATGACGAAACCACGAAGTAAACTGAACAAAACAATAAATGAACATCGTCCGTGCCGCTATATACGAAAAGCATAATCGTACTCACATAGACAATCACCCACAACCCACAATGACAAAACAGGCTACCTAAATATGGTTCCCAATCAGAGACAACGACTAACACCTGCCTCTGAATGAGAACCATATCAGGCCAAACACAGAAACAGACAAACTAGACATCCAACATAGAATGCCCACTCAGATCACACCCTGACCAAACAAAACCTATAAACATACAAAACAAACTATGGTCAGGGCGTGACAATTGTTGAGGTTTCTACAGTTTACTCTGTGCAGATGGCAATCAACCCCTGATCTATGAAGGTGGACATGGTGTAGGCCTAAAATAAGGTAATGTTCTTGACCTTTACCCCCTGAGCCTGGCCTGTTGTGCTGCAGGATGGTATCGAGCCCATGTGGAAGGACGAGAGGAACAAGCGTGGTGGCAGGTGGCTCATCACACTGTCCAAACAGCAGCGCAGGGCCGACCTCGACCACTTCTGTCTGTGATGTATTTAAGTGTGTGGGACATACAGTTGAAGTCAGAAGTTTACACCTTAGCCAAATACATTTAAACTCAGTTTTTCACAATTCCTGACATTTAATTCAAGTACAAATTCCCTGTCTTAGGTCAGTTACTTTATTTGACTTAGGTCACTACTTTATTTTAAGAATGTGAAATGTCAGAATGATAGTAGAGAGTGATTTATTTCAGATTTTATTTCTTTCATCACATTCTCAGTGGGTCAGAAGTTTACTCAATTAGTATTTGGTTGCATTGTCTTTAAATTGTTTAACTTGGGTCAAACGTTTCTGGTAGCCTTCCACACGCTTTACACAATAAGTTGGGTGAACTTTGGCCCATTCCTCCTGACAGAGCTGGTGTAACTGAGTCAGGTTTGTAGGCCTCCTTGCTCGCACACACTTTTTTCAGTTCTGTCCACAAAATGTTCTATTGGATTGAGGTCAGGGCTTTGTGATGGCCACTCTAATACCTTGACTTTGTTGTCCTTAAACAATTTTTCCAAAATTTTTGGCAGTATGCTTGGGGTCATTGTCAATTTGGAAGACCCATTTGCGACCAAGCTTTAACTTCCTGACTGATGTCTTGAGATGTTGCCATCTATTTTGCCATCTATTTTGTGAAGTGCACCAATCCCTCCTGCAGCAAAGCACCCCCACAACATGATGCTGCCACCCCTGTGCTTCACAGTTGGAATGGTGTTCTTCAGCTTGCAAGCCTTCCCTTTTTCCTCCAAACATAACGATGGTCGTTATGGCCATACAGTTGTATTTTGGCGGTTTTGGAGCACTGGCTTCTTACTTGCCTTTCAGGTTATGTCGATATAGGACTCGTTTTACTGTGGATATAGATACTTTTGTACCTGTTTCCCCCAGCATCTTCACAAGGTCCTTTGCTGTTGTTCTGGGATTGATTTGCACTTTTCGCACCAAAGTATGTTCATCTCTAGGAGACAGAACTCGTGTCCTTCCTGAGCGGTATGACGGCTGTGTGGTCCCATGGTGTTTATACTTGCGTACTATTGTTTGTACAGATGAACGTGGTACCTTCAGGCATTTGGAAATTTCTCCCAAGGATGAACCAGACTTGTGGAGGTCTACCATTGTTTTCTGAGGTCTTGGCTGATTTCTTTTGATTTTCCCATGATGTCAAGCAAAGAGGTACTGAATTTCAAGGTAGGCACTGAAATACATCCACAGATACATCTCCAATTGACTCAAATGATTTCAATTAGCCTAACAGAAGCATGACATCATTTTCTGGAATTTTTCCAAGCTGTTTAAAGGCACAGTCAACTTTGTGTATGTAAACTTCTGACCCACTGGAATTGTGACACAGTGAATTATAAGTGAAACAATTGTTGGAAAAATGACTTGTGTCATGCACAAAGTAGATGTCCTAACCAACTTGCCAAAACTATAGTTTGTTTACAAGAAATGTGTGGAGTGGTTGAAAAACAAGTTTTTAACTCCAACCTAAGTGTATGTAAACTTTCGACTTCAACTGTAACTGCTATCTAGTAACCTCTCTCTGACACACACAACATAGTACATCCACCCATGTAATTAATGTCTCAGAAAGTTGACTATGTTTATCTGTCATTATAATGTTAAATACATCTGGCTGTCCATGTGCGATGCAGCTCCTGTGCCTTGTGGGTGAAGCTTTTGATGACTATAGCAACTATACTGTAGACAGGTGTGTGCCTTTCCAAATCATGTTCAATCAATTAGGTTCACCGCAGGTGGACTCCAATGAAGTTGTAGAAACATCTCTATTATAATCAATGGAAACAGGATGCACCTGAGCTCAATTTTGAGTCTCATAGCAAAGGGTTTGAATACTATTTCTGTTTTTTATTTGTAATACATTTGCAAAAAATTCTTAACCTGTTCTCGCTTTGTCAACATGGGGTGTGTGTAGATTGCCGAGGATAATGTTTTTATTTAATTCATTTTAGAATAGGCCTGTAATGTACTGTATATGGCAGACAGTTTTACAATTTTTTTATAAAGATCTGAATGTTGTGTGTTAAGTATTGGCAGTTCATAGCGCATTGAGTTAAGATAGCACTACCAAACAATCACTCTCTACACTAGTAGATGATAGTAAGTATACTCTGAAGGCTACTGTGAGGCAATTTCCTGTTTAGAGTTGATAAAATGAAGGGTGTGTCAAGCCTCTTGTATTTGGGGTTTCTTGATACCACGTGGTGAGAGAGATGGTCAGGTTGTTGTGCTCCTACACATAGAGACTAGATGGACTAATGTGGGACTTCAGTGCCTTTGAAGTACTCAACTTAAACCACTGAACTACCAGGCAATACTAGAGCAGGATGGCCTAGACTGGTCTACCAGGGAACGTTGGTGCTGGTTGGCCTAGAATGGACTAAATTACCAACCAAGCAACGTTCGAGCTGGCTGGCCTAGAGGGAGGTCAGAGGTCAAAAGTGGAAGGCGGCAAATGGCTTTGGCTAAGATGGACAACACTGGTATGCTTATTCTTACTTCCACTTCTTTTACAGACATTTATAGCAGATTACAACCCCTATGTGTTTCAGCATAGAGCCTTCATCAAGGCTGGCTGGCTACCTGGTTAAATCACTCCTGAGCAGCCTCCAGTGTTGACAGCCTCCCACCTGGATCATGGGAAATTCACTGAAATCTAAATGTATTTCAATCATCCACAAGGAGGCAGTATTGGACCACTCGATCAGTTTACACCTGTACTGTCGTCTGTATGAATGACTCCATTGTGAAAACGTAATTTGAAAAAAGGAAATTAGGATTCCAATCTGAGACTGTCTTCATCTCCAACAGCTGGAGGTTTTTTTTCATTTTTTTTTCTCTCTCCCACTTTTCAATTTTCCCCAATGCCTTCCTGCTCGGGCAACTGGTATATCACATACAAAGGGGGACAGAGCGAGTCAGGCAGTGCACTGATTCTCAAGCTATGATGTTTTAACCCCATGCACTCAACACTCTCCGGAAAACTCAACATGAGGTTCCATGTTGTTCCAGTCTAGAGGTCCACAAGAGGTGTAGCCTAAATCCCCCTCTAGCTCCCATGACAGAATGTCACTGGCCTCTCAGTTCGAGAGTGAGATGTTCAGTCCCACTGTGCTTGGTAGGCTGGAGTACGGTGGCTGGGGCCGGCACAGAGGGTCACCAGACACACTACTGTTATCCATGACAGAGCTGTCAGTTTCTCACAGCTGTAATGATCTCTGCCGGTTTCTGTTTCACTCATAGCGGGACTACAAAAACACCTACACATTCATCTTGTAACTGAGACTTGTGATGCTGTTCAGGTGCCTACATTTATGGTGCATGTAATAGATGGGCTTGGGGGAAAATGAGGCAGTCTATAAAATTCAAGACTTGTGTTTACAGGGTGGCAGGTAGCCTCGTGGTAAGAGCGTTGAGCCAATAACCGAAAGGTTGGATTGAATGCCCGAGCTGACAGGGTAAAAATCTGTTCTTGACTGACTTGCCAAGTTAAATAAAGGTAAAATAAAGAAATTATGCTAATTACAGACACACACAAACACAGACAAGCTCTTAAAATGTGTTTAAAAGGTGTTTGACCCCCAAAGAAACAAATAACTAACATGTGTGTCATAGACTGTACATTCCTCAAAGCCTCCCCTGTCATCCACCTTTGAGCCCTTCTCGACAGGCAGGAGTTTCAGACGGCGACTGCTCCTTTTACGCGGGTAATGGGGGGGAGAAAAAGCGTGTTAATTGCCCTTGACTGGTTGAAAGTAAATGAATTATTGATTGGCTTCTCAACTCCTCTTCTGTACTTACATACCCTTACAAATCCTTTTATCTTCCTTCTGTGTCAGTACATTTCCTTATTCTTTTATTATTATGCAGGGAGGAAAGCCCACGGACCGCTAACCACCTCATTAGCCAAAATAGTTATTTTGCTGTTGCCGTTTTGCTACATCGAGGAGGCTTTGAAAAGGCACACTGAGTGGCTTCTTGGCTTCTCTCTTCTCTTTCTCTCCATCACACTCCATCAGGCTCTCTCTGTGTCTTTCCATCCCTCCCTTAACTCCCCCATCTCCGCCTTCTGCCACAAACACACGCACACCTGCACACTCAATCCAACCTCAGCACCAAGTAAATAAGAGAGCAGATGAATGAAATTAGTTTTGAGGTCCAAAGGCTGTGTCTTTTAACGGATGATTCTGAATATAAAGGAAGAAAGGCAGCGCAGACGGGACTCGCATCATTATTCTACCTATTGATTTTTCCCTTCCCCTCCATCACCTCTGAAAAGAAAGCCACACAGTTTCTTGAAATGAGCTATACACAAAGTACAACATGATATAACTGGTTATTTATTCAGCTCTGCTAGACGGCAAGCCTCCCGGATTAAAGCTTGAAAGTGGAGGTGCATGGCGTGTGTTTTTATGCGTCCAAGCATGTGTGGGTGCAGGTGTGTGTGCTTGTGAGTGCGAGCCTCTGGGTGGGTGGTTGAAAGTGTGTGTGTGTGTGTGTGTGCGGGTTGGATGCGTGCTTGTGTATTTGTGCGTGTTGGTGGGTGGGTGAGTTGGTTGTGTGTGTGTTTGTGGATGGATCTATATATTTGAGGTCAGCCAGTAAACATGCATTTGGTTGAAAGTCAGAATAAACCGCTTTCCTCTACCATTGCTGGTGATAGACAGTATTCTTGGACAAGTGATACCACCAAACAAGCCTATTTGTCTGGTTCAACTCTGTCAACTTAATAAAACAAGATCCCACAGTGGCAGATCTAGAACTACAAGACATAAAGAAGAGTGAAATCCTATTGAAAGGGTAACTATGCATCCCGGGGCCATGCTGTATTGGCAATGGCAGTTCTGACCTTTTTTAACGAGAAAAGTCCAAAGTGTTTTGCACTTTTCCAATGAGACATGACTTGATTATCCAAGTGCCTTGTTTCTTCTTGTGCCCATTATATCCTTATTACAAAAGTGAATTCCTCTATTTTCTGCCTGTGAAGTAAAGGGCCATTGAGGTGTTCTGCCTTTTGGCAGGGAGCTGTGAAATGAATGGAGAGGTGCAGTCCACTTTAGAGCTGAAATGTGTGCTATACCTCTAGTTCATTTAAAAGCCACACAGAAAAGTTTAAATGGAGAAGAAACCTATCCGGGATCATCTTATTTGTCTACTAGGGAAGCCATCGACAGCAGATTTCAACATAAATACAAATCATTATTATCATCATCATTATATTATTAATATTATGACAAAAAAAAACATATCATTAATTGTGTGAAAGCCACAAGTTTGATGTTGGTTGCAAGCAAGTTCAACAGTGCATGCAGTAAAGACAGTTGATTGAGCTCTTCTATATATCCCAATATAAACTGGGTGGTTCAAGTGCTGAAGTGTACACTACAAGTGTACACTACATGAGCAAAAAGTCAAGCCTTCCAGGATTTCACGAAAACATTTTTTTTTGTGAATTCTGTGGCCCAAAATACTTGATTTTGTGGCAGCTTTTACGAAATTATGTGATACATTTTGCATTTCATTTTGCATTTCATATAAAGTAATAAAAAGTCATATGTGCTCAGTTTTAGGACGATTTTAAGCAGAATACATAATACAAAAATAAAGTGCTTCATTTTGTTTATTTTCCTGATAAAACAGCTCTGTCATAATCCACTCACACATTCACTCACACACACACCTCTCCATCAGGCTTGTGGATTGCTATCAGCACGAGATACACCTCCCACTTTCTCTCTCTCACAAAAAAAGAATAAATAATAATAATAAATAAATTAAAAGCTGATCAATCGCTTTCAATTTGAGGATCAATATTTATTTTGCATAAATTGTTTACAAAATACTTGATTGTGATTTTTTTCTTCTAAAAGGGTGGTGAAGGAGAAAAATAACAGAACAAGTAAAAATAGAGTATTGTGGTTGATATGTACTTTTACAACAGTATTAAAAAAAAAATTAATCCAGAAAGATTGTGCTTTCGTGATCCGTATTAAGTTTCACAAAGAGTTTAAAACAGCAAAGATGACAAATTGCACTCAGTGCTTTGAGGAGAACTCTCCATTGACAGACTGCGGAGAGCAGAGTGTCGACGACCCTACTAAAGCCAAGATGAGCGGAGTAAAAGTTTGAGTAAAACGCCACTCACCTTGATTCTTCCAGCGCTTGCCACTGTCTTCCCTGCTACCGGTTCAGTCATGGTGATCTGCCGCTCCTGTGGGATCTGTTCTGACATTCTAATATGCTTTGCTGTTTCGAAGTTACCGTTGATTGTCGACTTTCTCTTGCTTCCAAAACATTTGGAAATGGTTTCGCACGGTCTTTAGCTGTTCTTTTTTGTTGGCAAATGAGATTTGATTTATGTTCATTGTACTGCCTGTTAGCCATCAACAATCACCCATCATCTTCACACGTGAATACGCTGACAGGCCAGGGGGAAAAAACTTTGTTGACGTGTGTTTGCATTGGGCCATTTTCCACCGTAACAGTGCAGTAATTTGGTCAACATTACAAACCTGCTTTTGATTGGACCCTTTTATGCACTAAAAGTACAGGGGTTGGTCAAAATCATGAGCTCTTGCAAAATATGCTCTGATTGGTTGATTTTGCATTGAATCATGCCATCGCGGAATCCTGGACGGACTGAAAAGTATGTGGACACCTGCTCGTCTAACATCTCATTCTAAAATCATGGGTATTAATATGGAGTCGATCCCCCCCCTATTGCTGCTACAACAGCCTCCACTCTTCTTGGAATGCTTTCCACTAGATGTTGGAACATTGTTGCTGGGGAGTTGTTTCCATTCAGCCACAAGTGCATTAGTGAGGTTGGACTCCCATGTTGTGCGATTACACCTGGCTCACAGTAGGTATTCCAATTCATCCCAAAGGTGTTCAATGGGGTTGAGGTCAGAGCTCTGTGCAGGCCGGTCAAGTTCTTCCACACCACCTCACGTTGTGCACAGGGGCATTGTCATGCTGAAACAGGAAAGGGGCTTCCCCAAACGGTTGCCACAAGGTTGGAAGCACAGAATGTGATTGTATGCTATAGTGTTAAGATTTCCCTTCACTGGAATAAGGGGCCTTGCCCGAACCATGAAAAACAGCCCAGACCATTATTCCTCCTCCATCAAAATTTGCAGTGCAGTTGGCACTATGCATTTGGGCAGGTAGTGTTCGCCTGGCATCCTCCAAACCCAGATTTGTCCTTCGGACTGAAATACACATTTCCACTCCAGTCCAATGGCAGCTAGCTTTACACCACTCCAGCCGACGCTTGACCTTGCGCATGGTGATCCTACACTTGTGTGCTGCTGCTTGGCCATAGAAACCCATTTTATGAACTTTCCAACGAACAGTTATTGTGCTGACGTTGCTTCCAGAGGCAGTTTGTAACTCGGTAGTGAGTGTTGCTCCTAGATGTTTCCACTTCCCAATAACAGCACTTACAGTTGACCGGGGCAGCTCAAGCAGGGCAGATATTTGACGAACTGACTTGCTGAAAGTCACTCTTCGGTAAGGCCATTCTCCTGCCAATGTTTGCCTATGGAGATTTTATGGCTGGCTATGTGCTTGAATTTATACTGTGGCTTCCCTCCAGGACCAAACACCTTTCTCTAGACTCAGGTTAAAGATATGACAGATAGGAGTGGCCATAGAGTCAGCTACCATTCTGAGTAGCCTCCCATCTAAGTTGTCAATGCCAGGAGGTTTGTCATTATTGATTGACAATAATAATTTCACCACCTGTTCCACACTAACTTTACAAAATTAAAACTTACAATGCTTCCCTTTCATTATGTTTTTTTAAATGCATGAACACAATGGCTCACTGTTCGTTGTTGGCATTTCAAGGTACATTTCTTCCACTTTGCTTATGAAGTAATGATTAAAATAATTGGCAACATCAAGTGGTTTTGTGATGACTAAGCCATCTGATTCGATGTTGATATTGTCTTTCTGCCCATAATTTCATTTAAAGTAGGGGTCTACCTTCCTCGCTTTTCCAACCTTTGTGCACTCGAGGAGTTAACTAGTTTGTCTTCTTTTACTAAATCAGACGTTATTATCCTGGGTGACCTAAATTATGATTGTCTGAAGCTTGCATTTCCCAATCTAAAAAAAAACACGTTTCACCATCTAAACCTAACCCAGCTGGTGACTATGCCTACACGACCCAACCCTATAGATCCTTCAACGCCAACTCTGATTGATCTTATTTTAACGAAAACACCAGATAGAGAGAGATAGATATAGTACCGGTCAAAAGTTTTAGAACATCTACTCATTCCAGGGTTTTTCTTTATTTGGACTATTTTTCATTAAAAAAAATAATAATAGTGAAAACATCAAAAACATGAAATAACACATGTGGAATCAGAATTCCTCCACAGCGACATGAGAAACTGATAAACAACTACAGAAAGCATTTGGTTGCAGTCAGTGCAGCTAAAGGTGGCACAACCAGTTATTGAGTGTAAGGAGGCAATTGCTTTTTTTTGCACAGGGGCATTGGGTGTTGCAGAACTTTGTTTAAGAAATTAATTAAGTATTTAATAGTTGTTATTTGTTCATTCAGGTTCCCTTCATCTAATGGTAGATTTTGATTGAAGATCTGTTAACATTCAGTATAAAAAAATATGCAATAGTAGAGTAAATGTCAAATATAAAAAGAATGCACATTGACACAGTCCACATAACACCACTGACGACTTGAGGGTTATGACATTTAGAGCAATGTGTTTTTTTTGGTCATAAGGTTAGGTGAAACACATGAACAAAGTTGTGTGTGTGTGTCAAAGCCTTTGACTTATCGTGGAGTCGCTTGCCATAGGCCTAGGAGAGGCGGGGTGAAGCCTTGCCATCAACTCTTTGTCATTACCATCCACTCAGTCATGTCTGAGAAGGTCATTTTGTGCAACTCATGGTCTCCAATGTCGCTGCTTTCCTTTTATACTTTTCCATTACATGTCGCGTGAAATATTCATGGGCCACCGCCATGTTTGTTCTAAATACGGAGGCCATTCATATTTTATATCTGCTTTATCCCGAAATCCTCCTCTCTCAACTACCCAGTTGGATCATGCTGCTCTGGATTTTATCATTGGGAAGATTGTGTCACGGAGGCATTTTCAAACCTGCCAGCGTCAGTCATGAATTGTGAATGCACCGTCACTGACGGTCTCCTTGTTTTTCTCACGGCATTGCGATGCACGAGCGACTCTGGATGGCCTGGCGAATGTCTTGTTGGCTCATAGCATCGCAGCGCTTCCTGTTCAAACGTTCAAGGAGCCCATTTAAGCAGCACGTTATAACGCACAACATTAAGTTACCTCAAATGCCATTTAACTTGGCAAAACTGATATAAAATAGCCTCCGTTCTTGTCAATATGAGTAAGTGAAAACGTTTATGGGCATTAAATGAAGGATTCAATGCTTGTATTGTATGATTATGTTGTATGACGCAACGGTTGAGTCAGCCTCATTAAGGCACTCACTGTAAGTTGTCCTGGATAAGAGCGTAAATGACTGGAATCCAAAACGTTAAAAAGGCCTTGTGTAAAGGGTGTAGACTATCACAGGGGAGCGTGTGTGTGTGCGTGCGTGCTTCATCCGTGTGTGTGTGTGTGCGCACAACTGTTTGATTGTGTGTACGGGGCAAAGGTAGCCAAGCATTTACAGTTCTTCTCACGCGTTGGATGCAGTGATTTCCTGACCCTCCCTTAAGAAGACTCATTTGGCTATCATTCTCCAACTCCCTCAATCCTCTTTCTGCACCCTCCACATCATCTGTCTCTCCCTCTCTTATCTCGCTCTCCCTGTCTCTTCTCTTTATCCGACTCCCTTTCTCTCTCTACCTTTATCTCTCTCTCGCTCTGACACATTCTCACACTTAACTATGCCAGGTGAGAGTGGCAAACTCATTTAGCAAAATGCTTCTTTTTTTTTTCAAGAGCTCAGGTTCTCCTGGCTCTCTTTCTCTTCACACCTCCCTCTGTAACACCCACCTCATAACTCATCCCTTTTATCAGCACTCGATATGGCCCAGCCACCACATGCACATTTTAGAGGATGACACCAATTGAGTGTTTGCGATAAGCACCTCACAATGAGCGACACCTTTTTTTCACAATGAGCGTGTGAGGAAGAATGTGAGGGAGATAGTTCCGCCAGATCTTGTTGATTTCACAGCCAAACAATGAGATTAAACCTACAAAACCTTAATAATTTATTCCTTGGTAGGCACGTTCACGGTTTTGGCTTCATGCAGTGTTCCTGGTTTTCCTTAAAGGAGAACTCTGTAGATTTTCCTCGACCTGATTTATTACACATGCATACAGAGTCAATCAGTTGACACACACACACACACACACACACACACACACACACACACACACACACACACACACACACACACACACACACACACACACACACACACACACACACACACACACACACACACACACACACACACACACACACACACACACTGTTGTCTAGTTCGCCATTAGGGATGCCCTCTTTAATTTTACACTTGAAAAACACAAAATATCCTCCTTCTATTTCAGAGTGTACCTTCAAAAATAATGATAGAGCAGGCTGGAATGACTTTGGCCTTTACAACCTCACTACATCACACAGACACCAAGCACACTAAAATACCTAATGAAACTAACAGCATATCTCAAGATCCCTCTTTGTGGTAATAATACACAGCAGACAAATATTTTCATGATATTCCGTCACCAGTAAACAATAATAGAGTTGGTTAAAAGTAGGGGGCTCCGTAGCCTAGCATTGGATGGCTACACAACTCTTTAGCATGCATGCTTTGATTGCCGACGGTGCAAGTGTTTATCATATAAAATGTATTAGTAATTTCCCAGGCCTGCAAAAATATTGACCCTGGTATTTGTCTAACCTAATCATGCTTATGCCTGCAGCGTGTATATCATGCCAAATCAGCTTTAATTACGGAGAAGTGCGTTTGCGTCTGGTACAACGGAGATTTACTTTCGTTTAGATTTACAGCTGTGTGCGGTTTTACGATCTTATCAGACGGATTCATGGTTAGGGTGCAGATAATAAGCAGATGATTTGTGTTTGTAGAACATAGGCCTACAGGATTATGTGTGGGTACATTTGGACATGTCATAACACAGAGGCAAAGAGAAAAGCATGGGAGAAATGCTATCACTTACAGAAACTCTAATATCTGGCCTACTATTAATACGGTGCAGGATCTTATGTGCTGGGTACATACAGAGTTGGACATGTCATTAACACAGAGGCAGGAGAAACATCAGAGAAATGGATGCCACCTACAGAAATTCCAGTAAAATGTGGTATTACTGTTGAAGGTTTGTCATATGCAGATTTCTGTCCATTTCCTTATCCACATATTCCTGATCACCCACACCATTAGGCATAATAAAATGTTAATAACTGATCATCTGTCATCATAGGAAATAATTGTCAAAAAGTCATTTTAAATGGACAGACAAAATCTGCATATGACAAACCTTCAATGGTAATACCAAATATTCCTGGAATTTCTGTAGGGGGCATCATTCTTTGATGCTTCTCCTGCCTCTGTGTTGTGACATTACCAACTCTGTATGTACAAAAAGCATAGCTGCATTGCTTTAGGTCTCACAACAACTTGAAATGTATGCATGGGAGATCCAGCGTCTTAATGTAGACAATCTGAACATTCAAACACCCCAAGTAAAAGATAGTGTCAGTCTATCAGTTACACGAGAGAAGACAATTTATCACCTACATATTCTTGATGACCCACACCATTAGGCATAATATAATGTTAAAACATCATGTGTCATAGGATTTAAGAAACTTTTTTTTTACATAGTCCCCCCTCGTTTAATATATAGAATGACTGTCTTATGACTTTTACTTGGGACATTTGTATGTACAGATGGTTTACATTACAACATTGGATCTCCCATGCATACATTTAAATGTGCGGCAGCTGCAAGTTGTTGTGAGACCTAAAGCAATACAGTTATGCTTTTAGTCACTAAACCTTGTCATACTTTACCTGTTTTTAGTCACAAAACCTTTTCCCACTTGTATATCAGATAAGTACGAATTCCTTTCATGTGCAAATCAGATAAATGTTTTATATTTCCTCTGGCTAGCGTCATGCTTTAGTTTTAGTACGCATGCTCATGATAGTTCCCAAGTCATTACATTCATCAGGAGCAAATGGGTTTTATATATTTATTTTTTATTTTGGCTGTCCATTTTTTCGGTAGCCTAAGGGTGTTGGGCTACATGACCGTGTTCATCAATGCTAGCTTTATTGGGGTGGCTTACATTAGAGAATAAGACAGTAACAATGTAGTTACAGTCTGATAGGTATGCTGCATACACAGTCCACTTCATCATTCTCAATTCCTGGCAGACAATGTTGTCCAGGGTGACTTGCATAGGCTCGTGAGTTGGCTCCTGCACAAGTCTAATGTCCCCCATTTGACATATTCAGTGACAATTTAGGGTAAACTTCTATCTTAGAGGAAGACATCAGCACCTCACAGGGTATTGAAATCTTCTGCCATGCTTTAATTCACTTTCTTAACCACTATGGAGTGTCCTGAACAGCAGGCACGTGAGCACACCACAATGGTTTAGTGCAGAGGTGGAGTGTGTATGTGGGTGTGTGCTGGAGGCTGTAGTGACGGTGAGAGAAGTCTACTGCAGTAAAGTCCATGCTCTGTCGGACCACTCCTTTCTTTGTGCATCTTAAAGAGCGACTGCCCCTATAAAAGAACCTAATCCCTTTGAAAATGCCCTATGTGGCATAATTGATTCTTGTGTCAAAATGAACTACAATGTGTAAAGAGGGTAAGTCAGTCTCGTCTAAAATGGAGTTTGGAATCTGTGCATCACAATGAGTAAAGGAAGGTTGGGTTTGGATTACAATGATGTCAACAATTCTTGCTCCCCTTTGCCAACCTCCATGTGCAAATCGCCCCTCTGCCGACTTCGCTTCCCTTCATTGAATTGGCCTCAGTTGTTTCATTGCCGCCAACGCGTAGAAAGGAACACGGGCCTTATACGGATTGACAAAGCCTCCACAACCAAAGTTCCATTGTAGGGGTAGGCAACCCTGGTCCGAGAGTGCCACAGGCACTTCATGTTTTTGATTTAACTGACCTGGAAGACCCAAGTGTGTTGAGTTTGATCAGTTAGCTCAGTTGGTCAGGTGTGGTGCCTAGTTGGAACAAAATCCTGCAGTACCTGTGGCAGTCCGGGAACAGGGTTGCCTACCTCTGTTCTATGGTTGCATGCCCTGTTGAAGGACCCTAGTAGTATGCAGAATACGGCCGGTGGTGGTGGTGAGTATAACCAGAGATACTGGAATATAATTACATCTCTGGTATAACTTAGCTAGTGACGTTAGATAACATTATTGGTGGTTAATCTTAAGGATCCGTGTCCCGCTAGAAGGACATCTTCCGGTGAAACTGGAGGGCATGTAATTCAAATAATTTCTAATATTTATTATGAATTTTAAACATTTAGGTACATATAAGTGTCTTATATTTGCTGAAAGCTTAAATCCTCGTTAATCTAACTGTACTGTCCGATTTACAGAAGCTATTACAACGAAAACATGACATGCGATTGTTTGAGGACGGCGCGCCACATCAAAATACTTTCCCACCGGCACAGGTTTCATACATTCACATATAAAGATTAAATATTCACTTGCTTTTTGAAAATCTTCCTCTGATTTGTCTTCAAAAGGGTCCGAGCTATAACATGTAGTGTCGTTTTGTTAGATAAAATACTTTTTTTAATATCCCAAAAAGTCAGTTTAGTTGGCTCTGTCAACTTGCGGAGAAAGGAATACAAAAATCTACCCCTAAACTATGTTTTAACAAGTCCAAATATGTTTCTATGTATTCCTCAGACACCCTAAAATGTAATCAAACTGATATTTAGTTCGGAAAGAAGAATGTTCAATAGGAAACCGATTTTAGCAGGTGCGGAACTACGTCATGGCGTGAAAAAACACAGATTTCCAAGACTGTGTCCTCATACAAAAACTGTTATTTATTATTCGTTTTTGAAGTTACAAGCCTGAGACCTTGAACATAGACTGCTGACACCCTGTGGAAGCAATATGAATTGCATCCAGGGAGCTATTTTACAATATGACCTTTCTCTTGTATTTCTAAGAGGATGGTATCAAAAAACAAAATATTCTGGTTGTTTTTTTCTTGGGATTTTATCCTTCCATATCTATTGTATTATATTCTCCTAAATTATTTGAACATTTCTACAACCTTCAAAGTGTTTTCTTTCCAATGGTACCAACTATATGCATATCCTAGCTTCAGGGGCTGAGCTACAGGCAGTTTACTTTAGGCATGTCATTCAGGCGGAAATGGAGCATAAAGGGGCCTAGCCCTAAGAAGATTCATTAATAGGTAGCTATATTTTGATACAGTGAGGCAGGCTAGCGAATGTTAGCTTGTGAGGCAGGCTAGCTAAAGGTTAAGCTAACATTAGCATAGCTCATTAGATATTACAACTTAGTTGGTTCGTAGCTCATACATGTTTATTGTGTGTTATATAGATACTGCTGGTTATTTAACATTATCATTTGATATTGCTGTACCACTTCATAAAAACCAAAATTAGTATTTTTGTCTTAACTTAAGGTTAGGGTTAGACATACGGCTATCAGTGTGGTTAGGTTTAAAATCACATTTTGACAAAATAAATTGTAGAAATAGGCAGGCATTATGATTGTGGCTGTGGAAACTAGTGTCGGCATAGAATTAGCTTGACCCAAGTTACTGCACTGATGATACAGACTGATTCATCAAGAACGGTAATGTGTGTTATTACAAAAGTTGTATAAAAAAAACAGTTTGACAAACTAGCAGGTTATTTACCCAACCAAGCAGATACAAGTAGTAAAGTCATTTTGATTGTGAAGGGCATTATAACAAAATGCAATTTACCACATCACTGTCTATTGTTTCACCTTGTCACATTGTGGGACTGAAAGTGATTACTAATAATACAGTACAGCAGAAATGTCCAGTATTTGAACAAACATTTTCATTCCATGTGTCACTGATGAACTCTAGCTGAACTCTAGATATTTCTACAGATGGAGTGGACTGTTGAAGTTTTGGGCAGACACCAGCCTCTGTCGTTTGATGGGGGGGGACCGTGATTGGGTAGGTTTAGTCTGACCTCTTCGAACGTAGTACATGTTTGTGCATCAGATACTGTATTACCTATCCTAACTGTCATTGGTAGTAGAACAGTGACTATGTGTGTATGTCTTAATAGGAACATGTGGAGCCAGCACATGTAGAGACTTGCAAGATGATGTGACGCAGTCCAGACTGACAGACATACTTGATACTGACGTCTCTAAATGGAGAGAGACCTATTACTCTGCACAAAATTGTCACTAGACTCAACTTTTACTTGTGTTGTCTTTTTAAATGTTGAATTGAATGGCATCAGTCAATATGGGGAGGAAGAAAACCTGTGTATTCTACACCAGTATCAGAAAACCCCTGTTTCGTACACCACTCAGAAAGTTATGACCACTCTGACATGTTTGCAAGGTAGCCCCATTACCACCAGACGAAAAGCCCATAGTATCCGTATTCACTAGCAATGAGAATGAAATGTGCACATTGTTATATTAGCAGAACACTGCTTAAAGGTTGTTAATTCTACATGGACTTGTTACTACATTTGAAAGTTATCAAAACACTTAAGTTTATAATACAAATTCAGCAATTGCATTCTTCTCTTATAGTAGTCTACTGACCTATTCAAAGTTTCCTAAGGCATCTCACCATACATCTGCCTGTAGTTACTGAACTCAACCTGCAGGAGTTTTGTTTGTTGTGATTGATTGGGGGGGAACAGCAGCGGGCAAAGTTCTGACAAATGGGTGTGTCTCGGGGGTGGCATGGAAACACCAAAGAAACACCCACATCAATCCACACCCTCAAGCCAACTCACGTTAGGTTTTTGTCATGGCCGCCATCATTTCTTGAGGAGCAAGTCAAAAAACAAGGCTAAATCAGCTGCAGTTCCCCTTTAACCTTAAACGCCTGGCAAAAACAAATCTCTGTTTCCCATCTCGTCCCCTTTTCCATGAGTTGGTATTCATGTCAGAGCCCTCAGGTGGAAGACTCTCGCCTGGCAAGGAGGGCTGAGAAGGATGGCCCGTCAATACACATGCCCTTTATTCCCACAGACTAGCTGATATTGAGTATGCCAGACAGATTTTCAGGAGTGCCGCAGAGTATTTCAGGGTTTACTCAGACCAGATCACGCCACGATATTGTAATGCAAAGCCACAAAGAGATAGAAACAAAGGTGACCTCTGTCTGAACTGTTTAGTGATTTTGTTTTTGTTTACATTGTTAGGTTATGTTGCCGTATTACCAGCCCTATGTTTTGATGATTGGAAAGAGAAAGGCATTGATGTCAAATGTAGGCTTTATCAGACAAGGGATGATATGAGGTACTATAACTCTCTATGGCATGGTGTTGCCCTCAGGCAACAAACTACCCTTTTGGACCTCACACCGCCCCTTTAATTTAAAAAAAAATATATATTTTTTAATATAATATTGCCTGACATGTCTGTGTCCAAAGAAATGAAGGGCTGAAGTGGGTGTGGCCTTTTGTCTGGGGGTGGAGCAGTCCTTTCAGGACGCAAAGCTGCATGGGACACAGTGCCACCAATTGGTAAGATAAAATCTGTCATGTTTTGTCATTGGTTATCATGTCTTGTCTCTGTGCTTCCCTTCTATTCGTTTCCCTCTGCTGGTCTTATTAGGTTCTTTCCCTCTTTCTATTCCTCTCTCCCCCTCCCTCTCTCCCTCTCTCGCTCTCTCTCTCTATCGTTCCGTTCCTGCTCCCAGCTGTTCCTCATTCTCCTAACTACCTCATTTACTCTTTTCACACCTGTCCCCTATTTTGCCCTCTGATTAGAGCCCCTATTTCTCCCTCTGTTTTCCGCTTCTGTCCTTGTCGGATCCTTGTATGATGTTCGCTGTTCTGTGTCCTTGTCTCGCCCTGTCGTGTTTTACCTTCTTCAGATGCTGCGTGTGAGCAGGTGTCTAGGTCTGCTACGGCCGGTGCCTTCCTGAAGCAACCTGCAGTCTATGGTCGAGTCTCCAGTCAGTCCTCTCTACTGACGAGTGGATTTCAGTTTTCCTGTTTTGTTTTCACCTTGATAATATCCAGGATTATCACTTTTGTCAAATACTGGAATAAAGACTCTGTTTTCGTTAAGTCGCTTTTGGGTCCTCATTCACCTGCATAACAAAATCACTTTTTAACATGTTTAAATTGAAATAACTTCAAATTAATAAAATATATGCATGAGTATGTTTGATTATTTAATGACTTATTTTGTTTTTATTTATATACTAAAACTGTGTTTTTTTGGTTCGTTGTCTCAGGGCATTATTGTGCAGTTTTGTTCGGGCAATATCATGCTAAAGTGTGGCGACGTGCTCGGATGCATAATTATGACCATAGTCGACTTTTTACTTTACTATCTACTGATACTTGCAGGAAATGGACACAATAACATTTTATGGGCAGAAGGAACAGGAAGAGTTGTACAACCCCCTGAGCTAGCAGATGTGGGAGCAAGTGTCAACGTTGTCCTCTGCCTGGCCCAGCCTATACCCAATCGAGAGAACTACAAGCTCTTCTTCGACAACTGGTTTACGAGTGTCCCTCATGTGCTCACATTGGCTCAGCAGGGAATTCACTGCACTGTTACTGTCCGTGGCAACAGACTACCAGGCGTCAACTTGATGTGCGATGCTGAGCTGAAGAGAGCAGGACGTGGATCTTTTGAACAGAAGATGGCCATGGTTGGGGAAACCACATTGTGAAGTGGTACGACAACCGCTCAGTGACCCTTCTGAGTGATTACACTGGAGCCCACCCAGGAGGAGTAGAAGAGGAGAAAAGGACCCGCTGCTCAAATTCCAGTCCCTGATGTGCTCCTGGATGCCACAGCCCACTGGATAATTATGGTTGAAAATAAGGGAAATGCAAGGTACCAGGGTACACAGGTACACCAAAAGCCAAGTGCCAGAAATGTGCTGTCCACCTCACATCCACCAGCAACTGCTTCGTGAGGTTCCTCACAGAATAGGAAATCAGAGTGTGCTTTGTCAAAAAGAGAAGCACTGATTCAACATTAACATAAACACACACAAACACACATTCAGATACACTGAAACACACACACATTCACACATACACCCCCACACACACACACACACACACACACACACACACACACACACACACACACACACACACACACACACACACACACACACACACACACACACACACACACACACACACACACACACACACACACACACACTCATTTGGATGTTGGTTTATATGAAATGTGAGAAACATTTATACAGGAGGTGTTAGTTATAATTAGTAGTAGTTTGTTTATTTGATTTTTTTGGTAATTTGACTTTAAAGCTTCTAATTGTGATTGGTTGGAACCATTTGTGGTTGATGTTTGTCAAAAAAAACGTTTTCTAATGCATATATTGCTTGTTATCCTTATACCCAATATCTGATTGGGTGGGGAGGGGGAAGGGGGTGCAGACTACAGTTACTGATGTTATTGGGAAACCCAGACTTAGTTTAACAACCACTGCCTTTCCATTGTGTAGACAGCCAGCCACTGAATCCACATGGCCATTTTAGTCCTGCACTCAATAAAAACCCTCAACCTTCCTGGGCCACACAAAACCGCTTACAGTGTTTACCCCCAATTGTCAATTCCATATGCCACAAGCAAGGAGAACAACTGTGGGACACAGAGTTGGATGTCAGCTTGCAACATTAATGGAATTTATCAGCTTGTCTCGCTTTGTGTGTGTGTACATAATGGTCGTGCTTGACACAATTCAATAACAAGTGAGTGTGTGATATTTTGAGTCTGCCTGTGTGTATATTCATGCAAGTGTGTGTACCCACATGCATGTGAGTGTATTTATGTTTGCCAATGTTTAGGCTGAGCAGTGATGTGCTGTCAAGGTTGGCACCTGTATTGTAATGGAGAACAGTAGCGTGATGGACTGCAACAGGAGCAGCCAGCAGCGTTTCACCTTGGGACAAGGGTCACACTCCTCCCTCATAATCCATAAAGCCGACCATAATAGCTTTTGTCCCAGACGTAACCCTGCTCAAAGTCAAGTAGAACAATATGGCCGGGGTGGGCCCCTCGACATTGGACGTCTGCATAGCCATGACCTGGGAAATACACACACACACACACACACACACACACACACACACACACACACACACACACACACACACACACACACACACACACACACACACACACACACACACACACACACACACACACACACACACACACACACAGTTTTTTAATTGTGTCAAACTCTGTCATTATGTTAGACATTTATATGACCATACTATAGGGAGCTTGTTGCACTTGATTCCAATTTAAAAAAGAAACATCACAATTATACAGAGAGGAGAAAACATATATTCTATTCAAGAGAAAGAACATATCCTCTTTTAACTAAATACAAATTATAATTTGCGAACAGCCTGAGACAGGAGCATTGAACCTCATAGGTTGCATTGTAACACTGATTCCACATCCATGCCTGCATCCTAGCTTGCCTACAACCAGCTTCACCTCATCTCTCCAACTGATTCCTCATAGTAATCTGATAAAATAACTGCATATAATGTCATTACTGGCTCCCCATTGATGCAGAAAGTCTTAAGAAGTTATCGGAAATCTGCAGTCACCTCATACCCACTGTCTATCTGCTTTTGCCAGCCACAGACAGAAGGCCATTATAAAGGGAGAGAGCAAGAGAGCTTCTGCCAAACTGTCCAGAGGCCTGGTGTTAAATGAGCTCAGTGGCCCCTGTGTCAGCTCTCCTCCTCATTCTTCCCCCATCCATCTGTATCTCTACAGACATCACTCCGCCAAGCACACACCCTCTGTCTGAAAATGGGGAACTGAGACACTCTTTTTGTCCTGAAATCATATTACATTGTTACTTTTTTCTGTCTGTCTGTCTGTCTGTCTGTCTGTCTGTCTGTCTGTCTGTCTGTCTGTCTGTCTGTCTGTCTGTCTGTCTGTCTGTCTGTCTGTCTGTCTGTCTGTCTGTCTGTCTGTCTGTCTGTCTGTCTGTCTGTCTGTCTGTCTGTCTGTCTGTCTGTCTGTCTGTCTGTCTGTCTGTGTTTGTGTTTGTGTGTGTGTGCTTGCTGTCCCAAAAGAATGGTCATCCGGAATAGAAGACTGATGGGAGGGAATTATTTAATTGCCGCTGGGTAATCCAATCAGACCCGGTTGCAATGTCGGACTAAAGATGCTATGAGTCTGGCTGTACATCATCAAAGCACTGTTGTTTCCTGACGTTCCGACTTACCTTTGTTTTGGTAGTGGCCGAAAAGAGCAAAGCCCATGAATACTCAGTACAGTCATGTGGAAACCCTGAAGGACATTTCAATGTCAACAGAACTGGAAACCTGTAAAACAACATGTTCTTGGCTAGTGGGGACCTCCTCATTTATGATGTGTAGTAAACACCCTTTACTTTATTACCTTTCATCTATTAAAAGGACTATACACTGTACAGAAATATAAACGCAACATGTAAAGTTTCATGAATTGAAATAAAAGATCCCAGAAATGTTCCATATGCACAAAATATTTTTCTCAAAGCTGAATAAACAGGATGATCATTACACAGGTTCACCTTGTGCTGGGGAAAATGAAAGGTGCAGTTTTTTTTCCTCAACACAATTCCACACAAGTTTGAGGGGAGCGTGTGTCAGGGAAATTCTATAGGAAGAGAGATACTGTAGATTCTTCCAACAACAACTTTATTAGATTAGCAAAAATTAAGCAATCAACATCACCAAGAATGGTTCAGAATTGAATGTTTAACAAACATAGCCAGGTCTCTGCTTTCATAGAGAAAATCCAACCCCTTTCTGTATATGTGGCAGTCAGCAGATGGTGTGTAAAAGGTAATTCGTTGTCTGTGCAAACTTAAGATCAGTCTAACTGCATTCACAACAACAAATACTATAGTTGCATTCACCTTATGACATCCAGTGGGACAGTCACTTAACAATAGTGCATCTAAAACTTAGGGGGTGGGGTGAGAGGGATTACTTAACCTATCCTAGGTATTCCTTAAAGAGGTGGGGTTTCAGGTGTCTCCGGAAGGTGGTGATTGACTCCGCTGTCCTGGCGTCGTGAGGAGTTTGTTCCACCATTGGGGGGCCAGGGCAGCGAACAGTTTTGACTGGGCTGAGCGGGAGCTGTACTTCCTCAGTGGTAGGGAGGCGAGCAGGCCAGAGGTGGATGAACGCAGTGCCCTTGTTTGGGTGTAGGGCCTGATCAGAGCCTGGAGGTACTGAGGTGCCGTTCCCCTCACAGCTCCGTAGGCAAGCACCATGGTCTTGTAGCGGATGCGCTTCAACTGGAAGCCAGTGGAAGAACGGAGGAGCGGGGTGACGTGAGAGAACTTGGGAAGGTTGAACACCAGACGGGCTGCGGCGTTCTGGATGAGTTGAAGGGTTTAATGGCACAGGCAGGGAGCCCAGCCAACAGCGAGTTGCAGTAATCCAGACGGGAGATGACAAGTGCCTGGATTAGGACCTGCGCCGCTTCCTGTGTGAGGCAGGGTCGTACTCTGCGGATGTTGTAGAGCATGAACCTACAGGAACGGGCCACCGCCTTGATGTTAGTTGAGAACGACAGGGTGTTGTCCAGGATCACGCCAAGGTTCTTGGCGCTCTGGGAGGAGGACACAATGGAGTTGTCGACCGTGATGGCGAGATCATGGAACGGGCAGTCCTTCCCGGGAGGAAGAGCAGCTCCGTCTTGCCGAGGTTCAGCTTGAGGTGGTGATCCGTCATCCACACTGATATGTCTGCCAGACATGCAGAGATGCGATTCGCCACCTGGTCATCAGAAGGGGAAAGGAGAAGATTAATTGTGTGTCGTCTGCATAGCAATGATAAGAGAGACCATGTGAGGTTATGACAGAGCCAAGTGACTTGGTGTATAGCGAGAATAGGAGAGGGCCAAGAACAGAGCCCTGGGGACACCAGTGGTGAGCGCGTGGTGAGGAGACAGATTCTCGCCACGCCACCTGGTAGGAGCGACCTGTCAGGTAGGACGCAATCCAAGCGTGGGCCGCGCCGGAGATGCCCAACTCGGAGAGGGTGGAGAGGAGGATCTGATGGTTCACAGTATCGAAGGCAGCCGATAGATCTAGAAGGATGAGCAGCAGAGAGAGAGTTAGCTTTAGCAGTGCGGAGCGCCTCCGTGATACAGAGGAGAGCAGTCTCAGTTGAATGACTAGTCTTGAAACCTGACTGATTTGGATCAAGAAGGTCATTCAGAGAGAGATAGCGGGAGAGCTGGCCAAGGACGGCACGTTCAAGAGTTTTGGAGAGAAAAGAAAGAAGGGATACTGGTCTGTAATTGTTGACATCGGAGGGATCGAGTGTAGGTTTTTTCAGAAGGGGTGCAACTCTCGCTCTCTTGAAGACGGAAGGGACGTAGCCACGGTCAGGGATGAGTTGATGAGCGAGGTGAGGTAAGGGAGAAGGTCTCCGGAAATGGTCTGGAGAAGAGAGGAGGGGATAGGGTCAAGCGGGCAGGTTGTTGGGCGGCCGGCCGTCACAAGACGCGAGATTTCATCTGGAGAGAGAGGGGAGAAAGAGGTCAGAGCACAGGGTAGGGCAGTGTGAGCAGAACCAGCGGTGTCGTTTGACTTAGCAAACGAGGATCGGATGTCGTCGACCTTCTTTTCAAAATGGTTGACGAAGTCATCTGCAGAGAGGGAGGAGGGGGGGAGGGGGCGGAGGATTCAGGAGGGAGGAGAAGGTGGCAAAGAGCTTCCTAGGGTTAGAGGCAGATGCTTGGAATTTAGCGTGGTAGAAAGTGGCTTTAGCAGCAGAGACAGAGGAGGAAAATGTAGAGAGGAGGGAGTGAAAGGATGCCAGGTCCGCAGGGAGGCGAGTTTTCCTCCATTTCCGCTCGGCTGCCCGGAGCCCTGTTCTGTGAGCTCGCAATGAGTCATCGAGCCACGGAGCGGGAGGAGGACCGAGCCGGCCTGGAGGATAGGGGACATAGAGAGTCAAGGGATGCAGAGAGGGAGGAGAGGAGGGTTGAGGAGGCAGAATCAGGAGATAGGTGGGAGAAGGTTTGAGCGGAGGGAAGAGATGATAGGATGGAAGAGGAGAGAGTAGCGGGGGAGAGAGAGCGAAGGTTGGGACGGCGCGATACCATCCAGTAGGGGCAGTGTGGGAGGTGTTGGATGAGAGCGAGAGGGAAAAGGATACAAGGCAGTGGTCGGAGACTTGGAGGAGTTGCAGTGAGGTTAGTGGAAGAACAGCATCTAGTAAAGATGAGGTCGAGCGTATTGCCTGCCTTGTGAGTAGGGGGAAGGTGAGAGGGTGAGGTCAAAGAGGAGAGGAGTGGAAAGAAGGAGGCAGAGAGGAAAGAGTCAAAGGTAGACGTGGGGAGGTTAAAGTCGCCCAGAACTGTGAGAGGTGAGCCGTCCTCAGGAAAGGAGCTTATCAAGGCATCAAGCTCATTGATGAACTCTCCGAGGGAACCTGGAGGCGATAAATGATAAGGATGTTAAGCTTGAAAGGGCTAGTAACTGTGACAGCATGGAATTCAAAGGGGCGATAGACAGATGGGTAAGGGGAGAAAAGAGAATGACCACTTGGGAGAGATGAGGATCCCGGTGCCACCACCCCGCTGACCAGATGCTCTCGGGGTGTGCGAGAACACGTGGGCGGACGAAGAGAGAGCAGTAGGAGTAGCAGTGTTGTCTGTGGTGATCCATGTTTCCGTCAGTGCCAAGAAGTCGAGGGACTGGAGGGAGGCATAGGCTGAGATGAACTCTGCCTTGTTGACCGCAGATTGGCAGTTCCAGAGGCTACCGGAGACCTGGAACTCCACGTGGGTCGTGCGCGCTGGGACCACCAGAGTAGGGTGGCGCGCGCCACGGTGAGGAGCGTTTGTATGGTCTGTGCAGAGAGGAGAGAACAGGGATAAACAGACACATAGTTGACAGGCTACAGAAGAGGCTACGCTAATGCAAAGGAGATTGGAATGACAAGTGGACTACACGTCTCGAATGTTCAGAAAGTTAAGCTACGTAGCAAGAATCTTATTGACTAAAATGATTAAAATGATACAGTACTGCTGAAGTAGGCCAGCTGGCAGTGGGTGCGTTGTTGACACTACACTAATCAAGTCATTCCGTTGAGTGTAATAGTTTCTGCAGTGTTGCTATTCGGGGGCTAGCAGGCTAGCTAGCAGTGTTGTTTACGTTACGTTGCGTTAAAAGAACGACAATAGATGGCTAGCGAACCTAGAAAATCGCTCTAGACTACACAATTATCTTTGATACAAAGACGGCTATGTAGCTAGCTAAGTAGCTAGCTACGATCAAACAAATCAAACCGTTGTACTGTAATGAAATGAAGTGAAAATGTGATACAACCTGTGAATGCGACCGGGTAGTTGAGTTCTATACAGAAGACGTTGGCTAGCGTTGGCTAGCTGTTGGCTAGCTAGCAGAGTCACCTACGTTAGGACGACAAATAGCTGGCTAGCTAACCTCGGTAAATTAAGATAATCACTCTAAGACTACACACTCTAAACCTAAACAACACAATTATCTTGGATACGATGATACGATGATACGAAGACAGCAAAGACAGCTATGTAGGTAGCTAACACTAAACTAATCAAGTCGTTCAGTTGAGTGTAAAAGTTTCTCAGTGCAGCTAATCAGTGGACGTTAGCTAGCTGGCTAGTGAAGACTACGTTAGGACGGCGAAATACGATAATTACGCAATTATCTTTGATACAAAGACGGCTATGTAGCTAGCTGAGAAGAAATTGCTAAGATAAGACAAATCAAACGTCACACCAAGAAACGTTTGTATAAAACTTGAGCATATAACAAGAGACTATTCTTTAAGCAGTAAAACACAGGATTGTATGACTAATTATGCAATTTTCCACGACATGCGCAATTGTCATAATGAATGCTTCCTTCAATGTCATTTTACAGAATTTGCCAGCCCAGGACCAAGAGATGTGTCTTTGGACAGCTTTGTGGGTTTGCACAACCGAAGAATTTCTGCACAAATTGTCTGAAACCATCTCAGGGAAGTTCATCTATGTGCTCGTCGTCCTCACTAGGGTCTTGATCTGACTGTGGTTTGGCGTTGTAATCGACTTTAGTGGACAAATTCGCACTTTCGATGGCCACTGACATGCTGGAGAAGTGTGCTCTTCACGGATGATTGCCTGTTTCAACTGTACCGGGCAGATGGTATAGGCAGGCATAAGCTACGGACAATGAACACAATTGCATTTTATCAATGGCAATTTGAATGCACAGAGATACCGTGAAGAGATCCCGAGGCCCATTGTCGTGCCATTCAGCTGCCGCCATCACCTCATGTTTCAGCATGATAATGCACGACCCCATATCGCAAGGATCTATACACAATTCCTGAAAATTAGATGTCCCAGTTTTTCCATGGCCTGCATACTCACCAGACATGTCACCCATTGAGCTTGTTTGGGATTCTCTGGATTGACCTTGAAATGATTGGGATGCTCTGAATTAACTCTGAAGTGCCAGGATGGACTCTGCTGCACTGCTAAAAATCTGTCTGGTCACGGTATCCCTGTGCATTTAAATTGCCCAGGACAAGCACACCTGATTCAACTTGTCAACTAATCATTAAGGGGTTACAACAAAAATGTCTGCTGTTGGGTGTATTGGAGGACTGAAGTTGGGAAACACGGGTTTATCAGAAGCTCTAATCCAAACCAATTTAAAGTTTAGAACTGTCTAGGTTTGTGAACATTCCCCAGAGAATCACAGATGGCCTTTTCCCCCAGTCCTGTGGTCAGGCCTAACTACAGTGCATTCAAAAAGTATTCAGACCCCTTCCCCTTTTTCACATTTTGTTTTACGTCACAGACTTATTCTAAAATGTATTAACTACATTGTTTTCCTCATCAATCTACTGTACACACAATACCCCATAATAACAAAGCAAATGTTTGCAATTACAATAAAGTATTCAGACCCTTTGCTAAGAGACTCAAAATTGAGCTCTGGTGCATTGTTTCATTTAACATTACATTTACATTACATTTAAGTCATTTAGCAGACGCTCTTATCCAGAGCGACTTACAAATTGGTGCATTCACCTTATGACATCCAGTGGAACAACCACTTTACAATAGTGCATCTAAATATTTTAAGGGGGGTGAGAAGGATTACTTTATCCTATCCTAGGTATTCCTTAAAGAGGTGGGGTTTCAGGTGTCTCCGGAAGGTGGTGATTGACTCCGCTGTCCTGGCGTCGTGAGGGAGTTTGTTCCACCATTGGGGAGCCAGAGCAGCGAACAGTTTTGACTGAGCTGAGCGGGAACTGTACTTCCTCAGTGGTAGGGAGGCGAGCAGGCCAGAGGTGGATGAACGCAGTGCCCTTATTATTAGTTTCCATTGATCATCCTTGAAATGTTTCTACAACGTGATTGTAGTCCACCTGTGGTAAACTCAATCGATAGGGCATGATATGGAAAGGCAGACACCTGTCTATATTAGGTCCCACAGTTGACTGTGCATGTCAGAGCAAAAACCAAGCCATGAGGTTGAAGGAATTGTCAGTATAGCTCCGAGACAGGATTGTGTTGAGTCACAGATCTGGGGAAGGGTACCAGAAAATATCTGCAGCATTGAAGGTCCCCAAGAACACAGTGGCCTCCATCATTCTTAAATGGAAGAAGTTTGGAACCACCAAAACCACCAGGACTCTTCCTAGAGCTGGCCACCTGGCCAAACTGAGCAATCGGGGGAGAAGGGTCTTGGTCAGGGAGGTGACCAAGAACCCGGTGGTCACTCTGACAGAGCTCCAGAGTTCCTCTGTTGAGATGGTTGTCCTAGAAGGTTCTCCGCTCCATGCAGCACTCCACAAATAAGGCCTTATGGTACAGTGGCCAGCCGGAAGCCATTCCTCAGCCTGCTTGGAGTTTGCCGAAAGGCACCTAAAGACTCTCAGACCATGAGAAACAAGATTCTCTGGTCTGATGAAACCAAGATTGAACTCTTTGGCCTGAATTCCAAGCATCACATCTGGAGGAAACCTGGCACCATCACTACGTTGAAGCATGGTGGTGGCAGCATCATGCTGTGGGGATGTTTTTTAGTGACTGGGAGACTATTCAGGATAGTGGGAAAGATGAATGGAGCAAAGTGCAGAGAGATCATTGATGAAATCCTCCTCCAGAGCACTCAGGACCTCAGACTGGGGTGAAGGTTCACCTTCCAACAGGACAACAACACCAAGCACAAAGCCAAGAAAAAGCAGGAGTGGCTTCGGGACAAGTTTCTGAATGTCTTTGTGTGGCCCAGCCAGGGTTCGGACTGGAACCCGATCAAACATCTCTGAAAAGACCTGAAAATAGCTGTGCAGCAACGCTCCCCAACCAACCTGACTGAGCTTGAGAGGATCTGCAGAGGAGAAAGGGAGAAACTCCTTAAATACAGGTGTGCCAATCTTGTTTCGTCATACCATAAAATTGGTGACAATTTTCAGTAGTTTATTCTTTATAAATGTGCAAAAAAAATATAGAAACCTGTTTTTGCTTTGTCATTATGGAATATCTTGTGTAGATTGAGGATTTATTTTGATCCATTTTAGAATAAGTCTATAACATAACAAAACATGGAAAAAGTCTCTCAAAGATAGGGGTGAAAATGAATGGCACCCCAATTTTCAATACATCAACTTGCGAGAATAACAACACTGAGCACTTTTTCTCAGATGTTTTATGAGATTGGAGAATATATTGGGCGAAATCTCTATACCCAGATCCTTGATATCCTTCATCTGCGCTTTGCGCTCTTCAATTCCAACCACAACATTTCAATGGGTGGGCTTCAAGTGTGATGGTTATTTCAAAATGTTGATGTTGTGGTCAATTAACCATTTCTTTGTGGAATTTGATGTGTGCTTGGGATTGTTGTCTTGCTGGAAGATCCACTTTTTGCCAAGTTCCATCCTCCTGGCATAGGCAACCAGGTTTTTGGGTAGAATGTCGATTACACCCTGGACCAGTGGAAGCAAAAATGCCCCATAATTTCAAATATCCACAACCATATTTTAGTTGGGTTGAGGAACTTATGGACTGGTGGAGACAGTTCAGGACTTCGTGTCTCATTGCACTGTATCTGTCCCGTTGAAAGTGAGGCTTGGCAATGTACAAGGGGGAGGAGTGATGGAGTTGTCCTTTTGTCTTTCTAAACATGACTTAAAACAAAATGTATTGAATAAAAAGGAGGAGATGGCTTGGGCTGGGGAAGTGGGTAAACAACTTTATAAAAATAGAAAGTAGGAAAAACCTGCTCTTCGGGATACTGGGGAAGGGGTACTTTTTGATTGCGAGTGGTTGGATGAGCGGTTTGTTGTAATAAGCTTTGTTTTCCTTTGTCCAACAGGAGCGGGCTGAAAGGATTACACACGTCTGGTCGTAAAAAGAACAGGTAAGTATTAAGTATGTTTTTAAAAGCAATGCATGTTCAGGAAGTATATTCCTCTATACAATTTGTTAGGGGTTAAAACTGGGTTGGTTTGTTTCCATTTAAAATGACCTAAAAAACATCTTCATAGGAATGTAAAAAAATATGTTTTAACTGATGTGCGCAAGTCAAATATCAACCTCCAAAATGTAAGATATCAGGGGAAGTAAAAGAGGATAAAATCTGGTTGAAGTACCTCAGAAATCCACTTAAAATGTTTGAAATAGAGGTTTAAAAATGATAAAAGTAATCAATATTTAAGAAGCAAAGAGAGGGGGTGCTGGCTGGATAAAAATCTGCGTGGGTTCGTTCTTGGATAATGGTTTTTAGCGAGGGGTTCCCCACTGACCTGAGGGCAAACTTGTGTCCCAGAACAGCCATTCTGTTCTTAGTCCTGCCATCTGGTGGGTGTAGTGGTTGTTGGTATACATGGGGAGTCTTGATTGCCAGGTTCTGTATGGTTTTTAGCCTGTTTCAGATGAGAACCTTCCACGTTACGCCAGGCAGGACAGGCATATTCGAACAGATTCGATCCTGTCAAATTTGTTAATAATTTGTGATGTAACTAAGGACAGTTTTACAACATACCTGTATCTCTGAATGTACATATTTCTCAGTTATCAGGGTCACACCAAGATGTTGTGAAACTTATATAATTAAATATGAAACTTTGTGAGAAGATAAAATGTGATGTTAGTCTTCTAAATGAGAGAATTGTTATTCATATAAAGTCTTAACTAGTCAGTGAGCACAGACAATATGTCGGCATCATGGATTGCCCCAGAGAACATAAAACCCACTCGCGACAAAATTGACATTAGACCAAGCAGGCGGACGTCACGAATGGTTAAGATATCTACAAAACTAAAGTTAAAAAAATGTAAGGACGGTAAGTCCCCACGTTGAAATGGCTACCACTCTATAGACCAGTTACGTGCAGTTCCAGCTGAATACGTTACAAATGGTTTAAAGACTACAATACCAGAAAATGGTAAGATCCTCAAACTCTTGAGTGAAGAAGACTTCACAGGAACAGTCAGTCCGCAGCTGTTTAAATACTGTTAGCCTAAAACTTGACCGAAGAAGAGCGAGAATAGTTTCCTCTCACCATTATAGATACCTTTAATGTTTCTATTCTAATGATCCGAGCCCCGAGAACCACCGGGTGGTACTTTGAAAGATCCATTCTAAAGAACATTTCCCTATCCAACCACCAATGGTACATCTGACATATCCATTATAACAGATATCAGCTACAACTACAAAGGATCTGGGGGACAAACCGGAGACTTCTGTCAAACTACTCTCCACAGACAGACCAGCGATTTCAACAGAAAGACAACAAAGGCATACATATATTAAATATATACGTTGCAATTATTTTTCAAATGAGCGGCCATTCATGTGCAAAGTATGCATATTTCCATGAGCACAGTTATCAGTTGTATGACAGATAGTGAAGTCCTTTATCTTTTCTCCCCCTCTTTCTTACATGCCCCTCCCTTTCCATTTTGTGGAACAAACCGTCATATCGGCTTAGTCCATTAGGGACCTTTCATTGTATTGTGTTAGTAACCAATAACTGTACTGTGTGTGTGTGTGTGTGTTTATGTAATTCTGTGTGATTAGTTAATTAGTAAATAAATAATTAAGCCAATTTGTATATTGCTGATTCAACATTTACGCTAGGGTTCGTGTAGACATTCAGAATGAGACTGATAGAAGGCCACAATTAATTGAATGACTGAGATAAGATATTTATGTCTTTAAGAGTTCATTCGGAAAATGATAACTCGTTAAATAAACTTTTTCCATGGTGTCCCAAAATTGCTAAGGAGTTAATTGTTACAGGATTAATTTAATCATCATAATAATTCAACATAGTTAATCGATTCGCTAAAACAATCGTCATCACATTAATGATAGCCAAGACACGACAATGCTGTGAAGAAAATGTATATTTCAGAAAAGAATAGCATGCTCTAACTTGACTTTATGTTAAGTCCTGATGTGGCTATGCCAAAAGGCTGTGGGCTACACTAGTTCATTTAGCAGGCAATTGAACAAAGCTGAATGTAATACAAATATTTTCTCCAAATGATTTGAAGCAGTGTTGAGCGGTTAAAAACTAAATAAGTACCCCTATATGCTTAATTGAGTTATGAATGTAACTTTAGTTGTTCTACAAACATTGTGCTATGTTTCGATGATGACTTTTAAAAAGTCTTGAAAGGTATGACCTCTGCTTTGTTTTTTTATTTTTTTTTGCGCAGGCTGCACACACTCCAATAGTCTCTTATTCACAATTTGACAAGCACTTGATAATGCCCCCAATTTCATGGTGGAATCCCTTTGTGGCCGTCGTGCACCCTATAAAAATCCATGCCTTTTGCTTCCCGGAGTGCTGCTTTGTGCTCTGCATGTGCTGCACATTCCGAAGCGCCTCACTCATATGGCCGTCACGTGACCGGGCCTTTCTCACAGGCTACAAGCGAAGATGAGTAGGCCCAACGAGCAGCAAAACACTAGCCTATGTCAATCGACTATCCCCCATAGTACAAAATTCAACCCATTCTATTCTGTGTGAGAAAATAAATATTCCTGTCACGGCTCTGTTCTAGGCCCTCTCCTATTCTCGCTATACACCAAGTCACTTGGCTCTGTCATAACCTCACATGGTCTCTCCTATCATTGCTATGCAGACGACACACAATTAATTTTCTCCTTTCCCCCTTCTGATGACCAGGTGGCGAATCGCATTTCTGCATGTCTGGCAGACATATCAGTGTGGATGACGGATCACCACCTCAAGCTGAACTTCGGCAAGACGGAGCTGCTCTTCCTCCCGGGGACGGACTGTCCGTTCCATGATCTCGCCATCACGGTTGACAACTCCATTGTGTCCTCCTCCCAGAGCGCTAAGAACCTTGGCGTGATCCTGGACAACACCCTGTCGTTCTCAACTAACATCAAGGCGGTGGCCCGTTCCTGTAGGTTCATGCTCTACAACATCCGCAGAGTACGACCCTGCCTCACACAGGAAGCGGCTCAGGTCCTAATCCAGGCACTTGTCATCTCCCGTCTGGATTACTGCAACTCGCTGTTGGCTGGGCTCCCTGCCTGTGCCATTAAACCCCTACAACTCATCCAGAACGCCGCAGCCCGTCTAGTGTTCAACCTTCCCAAGTTCTCTCACATCACCCCGCTCCTCCGCTCTCTCCACTGGCTTCCAGTTGAAGCTCGCATCCGCTACAAGACCATGGTGCTTGCCTACGGAGCTGTGAGGGGAACGGCACCTCAGTACCTCCAGGCTCTGATCAGGCCCTACACCCAAATAAGGGCACTGCGTTCATCCACCTCTGGCCTGCTCGCCTCCCTACCACTGAGGAAGTACAGTTCCCGCTCAGCCCAGTCAAAACTGTTCGCTGCTCTGGCTCCCCAATGGTGGAACAAACTCCCTCACGACGCCAGGACAGCGGAGTCAATCATCACCTTCCGGAGACACCTGAAACCCCACCTCTTTAAGGAATACCTAGGATAGGATAAAGTAATCCTTCTCACCCCCCCCTTAAAATATTTAGATGCACTATTGTAAAGTGGCTGTTCCACTGGATGTCATAAGGTGAATGCACCAATTTGTAAAGTCGCTCTGGATAAGAGCGTCTGCTAAATGACTTAAATGTAAATGTAAATGACTTCCTCTGAAGTCGGGTCCTCTCCTTGCTCGGGGCGGCGTTCGGCGGTCGATGTCACCGGCTTTCTAGCCATCGCACAAGCCATCGTCTTGTTCCCTGCACAACTGCTTTTCATTCCCTAATCACACTGCATGTATTTAGTCCTCTGTTCCCCTCCATGTCTTTGTGTGTAATTGTTATTTGTTACGTGTTTTATGATGATCCAGGCTGGTGTTTCCCGGGTACCGTTTGTCCACCCGTAGTATGTTTATTGTCATACTCCTTTTTTGCATCATTGTGACTTTGTCGCACTTTACACTTTCGCTTTTGGCTGAAGGTTTGTTTCTGCCTAATAAAGTGTGTGCCTGATCACAACTCTCTGCTCTCCTGCACCTGACTTCTACACCAGCACGCACACCCCTGACAATTCAAAACATAGTCTGGGACAGTTGTGGGGTGCGATAGATCACAAATTAATACAACCAATAGCATCAAATAACATTTCTTATGCAATGTGGCTGACATAACAGATCAGAAAATGTAGCTTAAAATGTTCATAGACTATTAGGCTATTTCTTCACATTATAAGCGCAGCAATGCACAAATGGTAGTAGGCTATAAGCGCAAATGTTCCATTAGTGGAAAACACCATTATCAAAAGTGACCGCAAATGCAATTATAATAAAGGTGCATTTTATTGGTGAAAATGTTTTTCCCCAAACTTGAAACTCAAGTGCTGCTAATATATGCCAGTTAGGCTGTACACACCTTGTAAAGTGGATTAATGTGCTTAATTTTAAAGGTTATTTGTCCACTTTAGTTGTGATGCAAACCTTATTGAAACATATGGGCTAGGCTGTGTGACTATGATATGAAATAATTCCCTTTTTTTCTTACGCTGGGCATCATTCACAAGTGTTAATACCGTTGAAGTCGGAAGTTTACATACACCTTAGCCAAATACATGTAAACTCAATTTTTCACAATTCCTGACTTTTAATCATTTAGGATCACCACTTTCTTTTAAGAATGTGAAATGTCAGAATAATAGTAGAGAGAATGATTTATTTCAGCTTGGAAAATTCCCCAAAATTATGTCATGGCTTTAGAAGCTTCTGATAGGCTAATTGACATCATTTGAGTCAATTGGAGGTGTACCTGTGGATGTATTTCAAGGCCTACCTTCAACCTCAGTGCCTATTTGCTTGACATCATGGGAAAATCTAAAGAAATCAGCCAAGACCTCAGAAAAATAATTATAGACCTCCACAAGTCTTGTTCATCCTTGGGAGCAATTTTCAAATGCCTGAAGGTACCATGTTCATCTGTACAAACAACAGTATGCAAATATAAACAACATGGGACCACGTAGCTGTCATACCGCTCAGGAAGGTGACGTGTTCGGTCTCCTAGAGATGAAAGTACTTTGTTGCAAAAAGTGCAAATCAATCACAGAACAACAGCAAAGGACCTTGTGAAGATGCTAGAGGAAACAGGTACAAAGTATCTACATCCACAGTAAAACTAGTCCTATATCGACATAACCTGAAAGGCCACTCAGCAAGGAAGAAGCCATTGCTCCAAAACCACCATAAAAAAGCCAGACTACAGTTTGCACATAGGGACAAAGATTGTACTTTTTGGTGAACTGTCCTCTGGTCTGATGAAACAAAAATAGAACTGTTTGGCCATAACGACCATAGTTATGTTAGGAGGAAAAAGGGGGAGGCTTGTAAGCCGAAGAACAGCATCCCAAACGTGAAGCACGGTGGTGGCAGCATCATGTTGTGGTGGTGCTTTGCTGCAGGAGGGCCTAGTTCACTTCACAAAATAGATGTCATCATGAAAAAACAAAATGATGTGGATATATTGAAGCAACATCGCAAGACATCAGTCAGGAAGTTAAAGCTTGGTCGCAAATGGGTCTTCAAAATGGACAATGACCTCAAGCATACTTCCAAAGTGGTGGCAAAATGGCTTAAGGACAACAAAGTCAAGGAATTGGAGTGGCCATCACAAAGCCCTGACTTCAATGCTATAGAACATTAGTGGACAGACCTGAAAAAGCGATTGCGAGCAAGGAGACCTACAAACCTGACTTAGAAACACCAGCTCTGTCAGGAGGAATGGGCCAAAATTCACCCAACTTATTGTGGGAAGCTTGTGTAAGGCTTCCCGAAACAACATTTGATCCAATGTAAACCATTTAAAGGCAATGCTACCAAACACTAATTGAGTGTATGTAATCTTCTGACCCACTGGGAATGTGATGAAAGAAATAAAAGCTGAAATCAATCATTCTCTCTACTATTATTCTGACATTTCACATTCTTAAAATAAATTGGTGATCCTAATTGACCTAAGACAGGGAATGTTTACTAGTATTAAATGTCAGGAATTGTGAAAAACTGAGTTTAAATGTATTTGGCTAAGGTGTATGTAAACTTTCGACTTCAGCTATGTGTGTGTGTGTGTGTGTGTGTGTGTGTATGTATGTATGTATGTATATATATATATATATACACACACACACACACACACACACACACACACACACACACACACACACACACACACACACACACACACACACACACACACACACACACACACACACACACACACACACACACACACACACACACACACACACACACACACACACACACACACACACAAATATATATATATATTTGAATGCTTTCCGATGTGTGTGCGTGTGTATGTGTTATTTGAGTTGGCATATGAGGGAGAATGAGACAGAAAACAATAGAGAAGGTATATAATGAGGTAGCAAATGGACATGCGAAATCAACGGGCATCAAAGGGATAGCTCCCTTCAATTTGAAGCTCCTTGAATATTGTGTACCGGGGTAAAAAAATACTTGGAACAGTATAAGCTTGAAATACATTTATGTCACAAGGAGAGAGGGCATTTATTTTTCCGCTGACTCCACTGCCATGACAACGGCTGAATGAAAGGTTATCAACGATAATGCTTAGTCTTGGGAAACGATTTTGTATGCTTTCATTGCGTTGCATTTCTAAGGTTTTGTAATTACAGACTATTTACATTTATGCCTTGAGAATACCCAAAAAGATCGCCTTCATGACAGATTTGGTGTCTCACAATAACATTTTAAAGCAAATTTAACTCAGAGAAATGATTGGCGGGGATTATATAGATTGTTTTCTGTTGTTGGAGTTGTTGGATATTCCAAATCCATTTCAGCATAAAAATATATATTTCTTCCATTCACATGGTGTCAATCATCATCTGAAAGTTTGTGGACTGCGGATGGAAGATTGAGGGCGTAGCATTAAGTCTGGCAATGTATCTGGGTAGGCAATATCCAGTTCTGTATGCAAATGAGCTATAATAATGCTCTTTAAGTTCCAATCCTTCCTCTTAATATTAGCCCAGAGCTAGCAGGTTCAAGACTGCAGACAGTTGCATGTGGGTGGCAGATTCGAGCTACGAGTCAGCGATAATATCACCTTACTCTCTCAATTAAACATGTTACCCTTGTTTCCTTCCTCCCATCCTCTCTTCTCATTGACCAACTCGGAGCAAAGGTTTCGAACAACTTCTTCAACATCCCATTGTGCCATGATTCTCAGGCTTCAATCCCTTCTTAATTTTTCTTCCCTCACCATTTTCCTATGCCTGTGATAGAATGAAATGTGATTTTCATTTATATGAATGTGAAATGATATGTGCTTTATTGATGTCTATTTGTGTAGAGGTTGAGTGATGCCTTCGGAAATCCTTTAGGGGGTGGACGGAGATTCCCAGTTCAGTCATTACAACTGACTTGAAGCGGAAGATTCTCCGTGTGAATCATTTCTGTAGTTCCCCTCTTTCAGGCAGAAATTCATATTTGGAATGTATTTGCTCATGTCAGAATGTTAGACGTTAATGTGTGTTAGTTACTGTTTAGCAAATGTGTTTGAGTAATGACATCAATGTGTCATTTGAATGCTTATGTCATGTTTGTCGTCCCTATTTATTGTTCTGTTCCTTTTGTATTTCGTTTCGCCCTGTCCTGTCGTGTTTTTGCTGTGATTGTGTATCGCCCTGTCCTGTCGTGTTTTTTGCCTTCATCAGATGCTGCGTGTGAGCAGGTGTCTCTGTCAGCTACGGCCTGCGCCTACCGAGGCGACCTGCAGTCTGTGGCCGCTTCTCCAGTTATTCCCCTCTACAGACTAGAGGATTTCTGTTATTCCCTGTTTGGACTTAAATAAACTCTGTTTCTGTTAAGTCGCTTTTAGGTCCTCTTTCACCTGCATGACAGAAGGAACCGACCAAGGAATGGACCCAGCGACTTCAGACGCTCGTTACACTGCCGTCGAGATCCAAGGAGCCATGCTCGGCAGACACGAGCAGGAATTGTCTGCTGCTCGCCATGCCGTGGAGAACCTGGCCGCTCAGGTTTCCGACCTCTCTGGACAGTTCCAGAGTCTCGTCTCGTGCCACCTGTTACTTCCTGGCCTGCCGAGCCTCCAGAACCTAGGGTTAATAACCCACCTTGCTACTCCGGGCAGCCCACTGAGTGCCGCTCCTTTCTCACGCAGTGTGAGAGTTGTGTTCTCTCTCCAGCCCAACACATACTCTAGAGAGAGAGCTCGGGTTTTACGTCATTTCACTCCTTACTGGCCGGGCTCGAGAATGGGGCACAGCTATCTGGGAGGCAAGGGCTGATTGCTCTAACAAGTTCCAGAACTTTAAAGAGGAGATGATTCGGGTTTTTGACCGTTCAGTTTTTGGTGGGGAGGCTTCTAGGGCCCTGGCTTCCTTATGCCAAGGTGAACGGTCCATAACGGATTATTCTATTGAGTTTCCGCACTCTTTGCCTCTAGTGAGTGGAGCAGGCCGGCGCTGCTCGCTCGTTTTCTGGAGGGACTCCACGCAGTGGTCAGGATGAGATTCTCCCGGGAGGTTCCTTCAGATGTGGACTCTTTGATTGCTCTCGCCATCCGCATAGAACGGCGGGTAGATCTTCGTCACCGGGCTCGTGGAAGAGAGCTCGCATCAACGGTGTTTCCCTGCTCCGCATCGCAACCATCTCCCTCCTCTGGCTTTGAGACTGAGCCCATGCAGCTGGGAGGAGGATCTTCGGAGGCAACGCCTGTGCCTCTGCGGAGTTGCTGGACATTTTGTTAAATAAGGAGAGGGACGGAGGATCACCAAAGTCCTGCCTGTGCCTCTGGATTGGGAGTTGCTGGACAGGGTTTTTTAGCATGGGTTCATGACATTCCTTTCAGTTAAACGCCCATGTTCGCCTTAGATGGTAGTCATCTTCCCAGTATCAGATTTGACACTACCTTTAACCCTCACAGTATCTGGTAACCACGGAGGGCGTTTACACCTGGTGGTCATCCCGCTAGTATGTCATAATCCTTCTATTAATTGGTCTAGTAATTCTCCATCTGGAACGTTTCTTGTCATGTGAAGTGTTTAATGTCTGCCATCCCTCCCGTTTCTTCTGTCCCTACTTTTGGCGATTTGACAGGGTGCCGGAGGAATATCATGATCTGCGCACGGTCGCTGGACCGGTTCGTATGATTGGGTCTACGATGTAGTGCCTTGATTTGTCTGTGTCTCACGCCGGTACCATAGTGCCTTCTTCTTCTGGGGCTTTTGTTAGAAGAAGGACGGGTTGTTTCATGGGACGTTAAGCATGGGTTCGGAAGTTGGACGACATTCCTTTCAGAGATTTAGAAGCCTACGCCCATGTAGATGGTAGTCATCTTCCCAGTATCAGATTTGAGACACTACCTTTAACCCTCACAGTATCTGGTAACCACAGTGAGACTATTTCTTTTTTGATTTTCGTTCACCGTTTACACCTGTTGTTTGGGTCATCCCTGGCTAGTATGTCATAATCCTTCTATTAATTGGTCTAGTAATTCATCCTATCCTGGAACGTTTCTTGCATGTGAAGTGTTTAATGTCTGCCATCACTTCTCAGGAGGAACCTGGCGATTTGACAGGAGTGCCGGAGGAATATCATGATCTGCGCACGGTCTTCAGTCGGGCAACTCCCTTCCTCCTCACCCCGGTCGTATGATTGTAGTATTGATCTCCTTCCGGGGACCACTCCTCCTGGTAGTACTCTCTGTCGGCTCCCGAACGTAAGGCTCTCGAGGATTATTTGTCTGTGTCTTAACGCCGGTCCGCCTTCTTCTTCTAGCGGGGTTCTTTTTGTTAAGAAGAAGGTACTCTGCGGCATCGGCTGAATGACATAACGGTTAAGAATCGTTATCCGCTTCCCCTTATGTCATCAGAGATTCTGCAGGAGCCAGTTCTGTTGGACCGTTCAGAGAGGGGACGGTCACTCCGTTAGGGCAGAACCGGGTTCTGCCGTTCGGTCTCGCCAATGCGCCAGCTGTTTTCAGGCATTAGTTAATGATGTTCTGAGAGACATGCTGAACATTTTGTTTTGTCTATCTTGACGATATCCTGATTTTTCTCCGTCACTCGAGATTCATGTTCAGCACGTTCGGCGTGTTCTACAGCGCCTTTTGAGAATTGTCTCTACGTAAAGGCTGAGAAGTGCTCTTTTCATGTCTCCTCCGTTACTTTTCTCGGTTCCGTTATTTCGCTGAAGGCATTCAGATGGATTCCGCTAAGGTCAAGCTGTCAGTGATTGGCCCGTTCAAGGTCACGTGTCGAGTTGCAGCGCTTTTTAGGTTTCGCTAATTTCTATCGGCGTTTCAACGTAATTTCGGTCAAGTTGCTGCCCCTCTCACAGCTCTTACTTCTGTCAAGACGTGTTTTAAGTGGTCCGGTTCCGCCCAGGGAGCTTTTGATCTTTTAAAAGAACGTTTTACGTCCGCTCCTATCCTCGTTACTCCTGACGTCACTAGACAATTCATTGTCGAGGTTGGCTTCAGAGGTGGCGTGGGAGCCATTCTATCCCAGCGCTTCCAGTCTGACGATAAGGTTCATCCTTGCGCTTATTTTCTCATCGCCTGTCGCCATCTGGCGCAACTATGATGTGGGTAACCGTGAACTGCTCGCCATCCCGCTTAGCCCTAGGCGAATGGCGACAGTGGTTGGAGGCGACCGTTCCTTTGTCGTTTGGACAGACCATAAGAACCTTGAGTACATCCGTTCTGCCAAACGACTTAATGCCCGTCAAGCTCGTTGGGCGTTGTTTTTCGCTCGTTTCGAGTTTGTGATTTCTTACCGTCCGGGTAGCAAGAACACCAAGCCTGATGCCTTATCCCGTCTGTTTAGTTCTTCTGTGGCTTCTACTGATCCCGAGGGATTCTTCCTTATGGGCGTGTTGTCGGGTTAACAGTCTGGGAATTGAAAGACAGGTTAAGCAAGCAACCTCATCTTGTCCTAGTAACCTCCCTTCGTCTGTTTAGTTCTTCTGTGGCTTCTACTTCGGGTTAACAGTCTTTGAAAGACAGGTTCCTGTTTCCACTCGTCTGGCTGTTCTTCAGTGGGCTCACTCTGCCAAGTTAGCTGGTCATCCCGGTGTTCGAGGCACTCTTGCGTCTATTCGCCAGCGCTTTTGGTGGCCGACTCAGGAGCGTGACACGCGCCGTTTCGTGGCTGCTTGTTCGGACTGCGCGCAGACTAAGTCGGGTAACTCTCCTCCTGCCGGTCGTCTCAGACCGCTCCCCCATTCCTTCTCGACCATGGTCTCACATTGCCTTAGACTTCATTACCGGTCTGCCTTTGTCTGCGGGGAAGACTGTGATTCTGACGGTTGTCGATAGGTTCTCTAAGGCGGCACATTTCATTCCCCTCGCTAAACTTCCTTCCGCTAAGGAGACGGCACAAATCATTATTGAGAATGTATTCAGAATTCATGGCCTCCCGTTAGACGCCGTTTCAGACAGAGGCCCGCAATTCACGTCACAGTTTTGGAGGGAGTTCTGTCGTTTGATTGGTGCGTCCGTCAGTCTCTCTTCCGGGTTTCATCCCCAGTCTAACGGTCAAGCAGAGGGCCAATCAGACGATTGGTCGCATACTACGCAGCCTTTCTTTCAGAAACCCTGCGTCTTGGGCAGAACAGCTCCCTGGGCAGAATACGCTCACAATTCGCTTCCTTCGTCTGCTACCGGGTTATCTCCGTTTCAGAGTAGTCTGGGTTACCAGCCTCCTCTGTTCTCATCCCAGCTTGCCGAGTCCAGCGTTCCCTCCGCTCAAGCGTTTGTCCAACGTTGTGGGCGCACCTGGAGGAGGGTGAGGTCTGCACTTTGCCGTTACAGGGCACAGACGGTGAGAGCCGCCAATAAACGCAGGATTAAGAGTCCAAGGTATTGTTGCGGCCAGAGAGTGTGGCTTTCCACTCGCAACCTTCCTCTTACGACAGCTTCTCGTAAGTTGACTCCGCGGTTCATTGGTCCGTTCCGTGTCTCCCAGGTCGTCAATCCTGTCGCTGTGCGACTGCTTCTTCCGCGACATCTTCGTCGCGTCCATCCTGTCTTCCATGTCTCCTGTGTTAAGCCCTTTCTTCGCACCCCGTTCGTCTTCCCTCCCCCCTCCCGTCCTTGTCGAGAGCGCACCTATTTACAAGGTACATAAGATCATGGACATGCGTTCTCGGGGACAGGGTCCCAATCTTAGTGGATTGGGAGGGTTACGGTCCTGAGGAGAGGAGTTGGGTTCCGTCTCGGGACGTGCTGGACCGTTCACTCATCGATGATTTCCTCCGTTGCCGCCAGGATTCCTCTCGAGTGCGCCAGGAGCGCTCGGTGAAGTGGGGGGGTACTGTCATGTTTGTCATTTATTATCATGTCTTGTCCTGTGCTCCCCATTCTATTCGTTTCCCTCTGCTGGTCTTTTTGGTTCTTTCCCTCCTTCTATCCCTCTCTCTCCCCCTCCCTCTCTCACTCTCTCGCTCTCTCTTCTCTCTATCGTTCCGTTCCTGCTCCCAGCTGTTCCTATTCCCCTAATCATCATTTAGTCTTCCCACACCTGTTCCCGATCCTTTCCCCTGATTAGAGTCCCTATTTATTCCTTTGTGTTCCGTTCCTGTCCCGTCGGTTCCTTGTTTAGTATTCACCATGCTGTGATTGCGTTTCGCCCTGTCCTGTCGTGTTTTTGCTGTGATTGTGTATCGCCCTGTCCTGTCGTGTTTTTTGCCTTCATCAGATGCTGCGTGTGAGCAGGTGTCTCTGTCAACTACGGCCTGCGCCTACCCGAAGCGACCTGCAGTCTGTGGCCGCTTCTCCAGTTATTCCCCTCTACAGACTAGAGGATTTCTGTTATTCCCTGTTTGGACTTAAATAAACTCTGTTTCTGTTAAGTCGCTTTTGGGTCCTCTTTCACCTGCATGACAGCTTATCACCACTCTGAATTAGCTATTAGCCGTTTGCTCATGAGTTCACAAGGTGTCGGGATTATCAAAGGGTGACCCAGCTGTGAGTGGAAGCCAATGTATGCTTGCTCCAGCGATGTGCGGCGGAGGCTCCGTACAGGTGGTGTGACACAAATAGGGACAAATTGAGCTCCGTACCGCATGGCACTTCCCAAATTTTGTAACAATGCGGAGGGCTCCGTATAGCTATGCATTGACATAATTATTTGACGGTAGGTGATACATACTGTATAAATGCAAACTCACTTCCTTGACAACTTCCTTGACAACAAACATGGAGAACTATGACGAAAGGCTATCAGATTAAGTTCACAAATAAAAAAACATTTTTATGATGCCTTGTGTAGGGATTTCAAGGACAGGAAAGTGAGTTTGAACACCTGGAAAGAGATTGGGGTGCTAAAGAGATCAATGGAATGCAGACTGTGGGGGACGCTGGATTAGCGCACATCTAACAAAGTGGATATTTGTCAAATCCTTAATGATTGGTGTATTCTTACAGGCCCACAATGAGGTCACTAAAATCCCATCTGGATATATTTGGCTGTTTTCACTGCATAACATTTTAGAATTTGTTCCTTTTCAGGTTTAGAAAAAAAATGACTGGGTGCTAACTCCCATTCGTATAAGCTGGTAGCAGAGCTAGCATACAGAAATCAGTAATGGTAGTCAAAGTAGTTTTTAAGTGTAATGTAGTTGATTAATAAAGATGCCAGAAACATGTATTGGGGTTGACATCCATACAAGCATTATATTCCGATTTTTACCTCAACATCGTGTGAAATACACATATAAACAATAGACTGAATGTAGGTTAATTTTGGATGGAGATGCGGATGGGAAAACGGTGCAGTCTTTTTACTTCATGCGATCTTGGCTGGGAAACAAACTCGAACGTCTCAGAAGAGCTATAGGTATTTCCGTTTAGCCAGTTGCTTGTAATTAGCCTGATGGCTATAAGAGATTAGCCCTGAATCCCTATGAGAGGCGCGGTGCAAAACAATTTATTAGATGCCTATGACAGCTCCCCCGAAGCTGTCAAGTATGAATCCTCTGAGGCTGCATTGCAATAAATGATGTTGGATTGACCATGCAGAGTCTTTGAGAGAGACGTGTGCACAGCTCGTGTGTGTGTGTGTGGTGCGCCCGCAGAGCAATAGAGAACTGTTGGGAAATGTGAATAAGATGAATCTTATCTAAAGCACTAAATACAAATTTATACAAGGTCATGTTTTTTGAGAATGAGTTTACATACTGATAGGAATGAGTAAGTATGTAATACATATGGAGACATGGTAAATGAGCATAAGTCATGGTGGTAGTAATAATAATAATAGTAATAACAATAATAATAATAATTGCTTGCAAAGTTCATTTCCTGAAGAAAATGTGGTGTGCATGCTAGCTTGTGAAGGATCAATTGATTGATAGAATAACCTGAACATGTGAAAGTTGGTTTGGTGTCTACAACTTCCTTTGTTCAAAAATGATTGTTGTTGGGTTATGCTATGCTGATTTATACAGAAAAAAAATTAAATAAGGATTTCCTGAACCTGTAAAAGTTGGTTGGGTGTTTCCAGCTAGAACGGTTCAGGAGTTACAGTTGGTGAGTAATTTTATGCAAATGTGTGCAAATTTAGATAATTATAGTTGGTAAACGTTTTTAAATCAAATGTAATTTGTCACATGTGCCGAATCCAACAGGTGTAGTAGACCTTAGCGTGAAATGCTTACTTACAAGTGCCTAACCAACAACGTAGTTAAGAAAAAGATTCAAGAAAACAATATATATATATATATATATATATATATATATATATATATATATATATATATATATATATATATATATATATATATATATATATTAATAAACAACAATAATGAGGCTATATGCAGGGAGTACAGGTTAGGTTTAAAGAATTGGAAGTTATCATATCCTGAACTTGTGAAAGTTGGTTTGGTGTTTCCAGCTTAAACATTTCAAGAGTTACTGTTAGTGAGTTATTTAATGCAAATGTATATAGTTATATGTTTTTTCAGAATCTTAAAATAGTATGGCCTGTATATAGACTTTTTTATATATTGTGTTGACTGTACGCTTGTTTATTCCACGTAACTCTGTGTTGTTGTTTGTGTCGCACTGCTTTGCTTTATCTTGGCCAGGTCGCAGTTGTAAATGAGAACTTGTTCTCAACTAGTCTACCTGGTTAAATAATTTTATTTTGATTTTTTTTAAACAAAACATTTGGAAGTTGGTTTGGTGTTTCCAGCTTGAACGGTTCAAGAGTTACTGCTGGTGAGTTATTTTATGCAAACTTATATAGTTGTAGTTGATAAAGATCTAAAAGAATTTGAAGTTAGGACAGCCTGAATGTTTTAAAGTTGGTGTTATAGCTTAATTGGCCAAGGAGTAGGAGCATTTAAAATAGCTACCACTGTATTACTGTGGTTTGAATTAAATCCCATGTTCATTCATGCAAATGTTAAATGGTTATAATTCCAGAATTATAAATAGTTTAAATCTGAATACAAGCATTAGTAAGTTGGGTCAGTCTGGACAACTCAACGTTACTTTGGCAGTGATCCCTTCAACGGTGTAAGTACAGTTGTGAATCCAAATACTTCCCATTCAAGCCAATGGAGCTTTTATTAACATTTAAAATGGTTTTAATTCCAAAAATGTTATCAAAATTATAAACGCAAGCAATCTAAATTGGGTCAGTTTCTCAACATTGGATTAGCATTGATATATGGAGTAGGAGATGTGCCAATATTGTATTGCCATTGAAATGCATTGTGAGCTCATTTGAAATATTATTGTAGTCAAAGTATAACTAATATCAAAACATATTTTCTCAAGCAATCTAAGTTGGGGAAGTTTGCACATTTGGAAGTTGGTTTCATGCTATTAGCTTAAGTTGTTTAAGTGCTGGAGCGAGTGGAAGAAATCAAATAATAATAATAGGAGTATGTAAGAAATCTGGAGTTGTGCATTGCTTTGCATCCATGCCGAATAACTTCATTTGTAAAGCACTTTTGAAAACACATAACAAAGTGCTTCACATCATAAAATAATCCAATAAAAATTACTAACAATGAAACAAATACAAGAGGAAGGAGAATTAAAAAAAGACCATACAATCATACATTGAAGTCATGCATTAAAAACATCTTTATAAAAGTGTCTTCAGCAAGGATTTAAAAAGAAGCACTGAACCTCCTCTGCCAGACCATTCTGAAGTCTAGGGGCCCTAATAGCAAATGCCCGGTCTCTTTTGTTTTCAACCTACATTAGACATTGGAATGGTCAACAGTGCCCTGCCAGAGGATGTCAGGCTGTGTCCTGCTTCCCAGGGACATAATTCATAGAAGGATATGTGATGAATTTAAAAGGTTAAAAGGGTTTTGTCATTTATTTCATTGAGTCAACTTTGAATATTAAGAATACAATAGTACATAAGAACACATTAAGCTATAGTAATTGATAAATGCAGAATACTGGTTTATGGAACAATATGTAAGAAAAAAAAAATTAATATATGAGCTTCCCTAACATATTTTGTAACAATGTAAGAAGTTGATACAACTGACTTTAAGTTGAATCTATTTCTTTCTCCATGTGTCTCATTTCTATTTCCCCCATTTTAGGGATATAACACCTCAAACCACTACTAGGTCTAATTTCAAAGTCCTACGTTGAATGAAAAAGCCTCACACATCGACGTTATCAATAAAGACACAACAAATGTCATCATAAAGCCTTCATGTGGGCGTTTTCTTGATTGTACAGTACTGAAGTACAACACAATATGAGGAAATAGTAGAAAGAGGATTTTGTAATATTCCCTTTGCAACAATGCTGCAGGAGTAACCAATTATGACACCTTACATGGAGTAGCATTTATATTATGGTTACTCTGTAACTTCTGTGGTAACTAGAGTAACAGTTATCAAAGTTGTGGTTCATGATATGGTAACAGCAGGTAAAGCACCAGAAACAATGGCTGCAATTCGTAAACTGGGCTTATGATCCCAGCTGTGTCAAACCCTGAATCCTCCCTGTGTAGACCACTCCTAAAATCACTCTTATGGTGGAAGTATTTTACATTTTCCCTCTGCTTGATTGTGTTTCCCGGGACTAGATGTGCTCTTACCTCTGCAGTCGCTCTCCCTCTCTCGTGGCTCGCCGTCGGCTGCCTGAGAGGGGCGTGTGTTTGTGTGAGGGTGGATGATTGAAAGAGTGATGAGTGAGAGGTGGTTGTCAGTTGGCTCATAGCTTAATCTTTCTACACGTGCCTCCTCTGTACTCCTGTCTCCCCTCAGCCATGTCTTTAGCCTTCTACCTGGACCCCAGCCACCGCTGCCTCAAATGATCCAGTGTTTACCATAAGGCTTTGACGCTGTCATAGTCCGCGTGGATCGAGTACCTTCGAACCAAGGCGAAACTGTGTCTGTCTTTGTCTTTCCCATTCAGCCTTGTGTTGCCTAGACAACCATGCCACAGTGCTCTCTCTGTCTTTACTCATTCTACAGTATTTTATCAGAGGTGTCCAATCAGATTGACCCACATGAGAAGTTGTTAAGCATTGAAATGCATCCTGACGCATGGAGACAATATTGGGGGGACATTTCAATGTCAATTTATTTCGATTAAAATTGCATCCCTGCGAGACGTTGTGACATTTCAATGAGACACAGCCAAGGTTTGGTTGCATAAGGCCTCATAGCTTGGTGCATTGTTCTACCACAGATGGTCGATAGAGTATATGCAAAAATCACTGCTCTACATGTGGTGTGTGCGTATGTGTGCGCGTGCGTGAGCATGTTTTGTTTGGGGGTGAATGTAAAAGCATCAGGACCCTGGAGCGTCTTTCTTTTCCTGTAATGTGAGGCACCAATAGGATGTTGTAAAATGCTTAGGGCCCTTAGAGGCACCCAGACAGAGGTGTTAATGAGTGTTGGCTGATGTATAAGTACATGAAATATTATCTGACTGGTTGCCAGCTGCCCTACTATCCTACTATCCTTTCATTACTCATTGCCAATTCAAGCCACTTTTGCGATTGGGTTTATCTTCAATTCGAAGCGCTAGCTATAGCTAACTGCCTTAGGATCCTTACAAGCAAGCTAATTGTGTTGTTTAAGAAACAGTTGGTAACAGCTGTAAAATTAGGGTGAGAATATGTTACTTCCTTCTAACTATTATTTAGATAGTTGTTACTAGCTGGCAATAGTTGTTACTAGCTGGCAATAGTGATTTACTTGGTGTGAATGTGCTAACTTTAGCTTTAAAGGAATTTTCCATTGAACTTTTCTGTAGTCAATTCACCCAAAAATGTCTGGATATGCATTTATCTTTTTTAGATACTCAACAGGCATATTTTGCATTTCTAATATGACATCACATCAAAATTAATTTAGCAAAATAATGATGAGACTCATATAATAATGTATGTAGATGGAGTGTGGCAACATGTGCGAATTGTTCCAAAATAAGGTTACATTTTGGGTTCTGACAAGCCTGAGAATGAATTCACAATGGTGCTCGAGGGGGCTATTATACCCAGGGGGTTTGATGCCAAAGCAGGGGGCTTGGGTGGCAATATCTACAGCTAAGAACCCCAGGGAGATTGATGGGCATTCTAGCTCTTTCTCCAAATACTCTGAGACAGCCAGACAATATTCCGTCAGGTATCGTTCAGAGAGCAAAAGCTTACAAGGAGAAAGGCAGTATTCTGTAGAATGCTGTAGCAAACACCTAATATAAATATAATTACGCATTGTGGTGTCCTTTTTGGGAGGTGATAATTGAATCCAGGTTTACATTACGAGGTGTAATTGATGTTATTTGGATGTTAATGGGCTGTGTTTGAGAATACTTTTTTCAGATTAATAGAACACTGCAGGTAATTAGTCATGAGATCCATTTTTAGCATTGAGAGAGATACCTTACATTTCTTAAGGATAATTTGCCAATGAATGTGCACATAACTTCACATATGCAAATGTATGTTTTTATAGTGCAGCAATGACTTTGATTCATTGATTCCATCAATCTTAAAATCTAGCAAAGACATACGTAGTAGTTAAAAGCAGAGACATTTGCCCAAACCAAATGAGATATCTCATGCAAAAACTCTAAAGGTAGCAAAGCAATCCTATGTATTGCTGCCATTCATTCCTCATCTGTCAACTTTTAGAAGTCTCTTGTCGGTAAACGCTTTAGGCAGAGGAGTAAAACATATTTTATTGGATGGCTCTCGGATTCTTGGTAAATAACCATACAGACCTCTCCTTATTACTCAGTGCTTTCAAAAAGTATTCATACCTCTTGACTTATTCCAGGATTTGTGGTTACATCCTGAATTCAAAATTCTCAGCCATCTTCACATAATAGCCCAAAATGACAATGTACATTTAAAAAAATATATATTCATTGACAATGAAAGACAGACATCTCATTTACAAGTATTTGCACCCCCGAGTCAGTACTTTGTAGAAGCAGCTTTGGCAGCGATTGCAACTGTGAGTCTTTCTGGGTAAGACTCAAAAAGCTTTCCACACTTGGATTGTGCAACATTTGCACATTCATCTTTTAAAAAATTCTTCAAGCTCTGTCAAATTAGTTGTTGATCATTGTTAAACAACCATTTTCAGGTCTTGTCATAGATTTAAGTCCAAACTGTAACTCAGGAACATTCACTGGAACATTGTTGGAACTAGAAACACAAGCATTTCTCTACACCCGCAATAACATCTGCATGTGACAAATACGATTTGATTTTGTCTTCTTGGTAAGCAACTCCAGCGTAGATTTGGCCTTGTGTTTTAGGTTATTGTCCTGCTGAAAGGTGAATTTATCTCCCAGTGTCTGGTGGAAAGCAGACTGAACCAGGTTAACCTCTAGGATTTCAATTTAATCCTGAAAAAAATCCCAGTCCTTAGCGATTACAAGCACACCCATAACATGATGCAGCCACCACTATGCTTCTTAATATGGAATGGTACTCAGTGTTGTATTGTAATGTATTTTCCCCAAACATAACACTTTGTATTCAAGACAAAAAGTTAATTGCTTTGTCACATTTTTTTTGCAGTATTACTTTTATGCCTTGCTCCAAACGAGATGCATGTTTTGGAATATTTTTATTCTGTACAAGCTTCCTTCTTTTCACTGTGCCAATTAGGTTAGTATGTGGAGTACCTACGATGTTGTTAATCCATCCTCAATTTTCCTCAGTCACCATTGGCCTCATTGTGAAATCCCTGTTTTCCTTCCTCTCCGGCAACTCAGTTAGGAAGGACGCCTGTATCTTTGTAGTGACTGGGTGTATTGATACAACATCCAAAGTGTAAATAATAACTTCAACATGCTCAAAGGGATATTCAATGTCTGTTTTTTGTTCAGCTACCAATGCGTGACCTTCTTTGCAGGTCATTGGAAAATATCCCTGGTCTTTGTGGTTGAAGCTGTGTTTGAAATTCACTGATTCGACTGAGGGACCACCTTATAGATAATTGCACAACAGGCGGTTGGTGGCATCTTATTCATTGGGGAGGATGGGCTTATGGTAATGGCTGGAGTGGAATCATGGAATGATATCAAATACAGCAAACACATGGTTTCCATGTGTTTGATGCCATTCTACTGGCTCTGTTCCATCCATTATTATGGAATCATGTAGGTCTAATATACCATGGCTGTCAGCCAATCAGCATTCAGGGCTCAAACCACCTAGGTTATAATACAAGTTCATTTGTGGAATTTCTTTCCTTCTTAATGCGTTTGAGCCAATCGGTTGTGTTGTGACAAGGTAGTGGTGGTGTACAGAAGATAGCCCTATTTGGTAAAAAATACCAATTCCATATTATGGCAAGAACAGCTCAAATAAGCAAAGAGAAACAACAGTCCATCATTACTTTTAAGACATGAAGGCCAGTCAATTCGGAAAATGTCAAGAACTTTGAAAGTTTCTTCAAGCGCAGTCGCAAAACTCTTCAAGAGCTATGATGAAACTGGCTCTCTTGAGGACCACCACAGGAAAGGAAGACCCAGAGTTACCTCTGCTGCAGAGAATACATTCATTAGAGTTAACTGCACCTCAGATTGCTGCCCAAATAAATGCTTCAGGGAGTTCAAGTAACAGACACATCTCAACATCAACTGTTCACAGGATACTGTGTGAATCAGGCCTTCATAGTTGAATTGCTGCCAAGAAACCACTACTAAAGGACACCAATATGAAGAAGAGACTTGCAGTGGACATTAGACCAGTGGAAATCTGACCTTCGGTCTGATCAGTCCAAATTAGAGATTTTTGTGGGAAGCAGAGTAGTTGAGCCGATGATCTCCACATGTTTGGTTCCCACCGTGAAGCATGGAGGAGGTGTGATGGTGCTTTGCTGGTGACACTGTCTGATTTATTTAGAATTCAAGGCACACTTAACCAGCATGTCTACCACAACATTATGCAGCGATACGCCATCTCATCTAGCTTGCGCTTATTGAGACTATAATTTGTTTTTCAACAGGACAATGAACCAAAACCCACCTCGAGGCTGTGTAAGGGCTATTTGTGATGGTGCTGTATCAGATGACCTGGCCTCCACAATCGGCTGACCTCAACCCAAGTGAGATTGTTTGGGATGAGTTAGAACGCGGAGTGAAGAAAAAGCAGCCAACAAGTGCTCAGCATATGTGGGAACTCCTTAAAGGCTATTGCAAAAGCATTCCTCATGAACCTGGTTGCGACAATGCCAAGAGTGTGAAATGCTGTCATCAAGGCAAAGGGCTGCTTTGAAGAATCTAAAATCTGAAATATATTTTGATTTGTTTAACACTTATTTTGGTTACTACATGATTCCATATGTGATATTCTGTAGTGTTGATGTCTTCTATTATTCTACAATATAGAACATTGTTTAAAAAAATAAAGAAAACCGTTGAATTAGTAGGTGAGTCCAAACTTTTGACTGGAGCTGTATATAAACATAATTCCACTTTGACATTATGGGTTAGTGTGTGTTGGCCAGTGACAAAACATCTCAATTTAATCCATTTTAATTAAATTTGAGATGTAATACAACAAAATGTGGAAAAAGTCAAGGGGTGTGGACTTTCCGAAGGCATTGTATGTGGTATTATCAAGCCTTTCACCTAGTGATCTTACTATGTTCGAAAAGTAAACAAAGACATTCTACAAATGTCAGTCTCTCTTGCATGCGCTAGCAGGCAGGGTTTCTTTGTATGGAGAGTTGCATGTCCCTGCTTCTTGTTCTTTTCGGTACCATCTGGCACTCGACAGAAGCTACATTTCAGTCCCTTTCATCTGAACTAATCAGCAATCGGTTTTCCTCAGGTTTTATCCATTGTGAGGGTAGAGTTAATTGTGAATGAGTTGTCATTACTTTCTGTTGTCACAGTAATGGAAATTACCTTGTTGTTCCCATATTTCAGACAAAAGGAATCCATACATGTGGCACAGTCCAGATGTTGCAACTTCATTATGGTTTTCTGAAAATAACCTGCCACTCCAAGGATTTGCAAATATCACAGAGGTTGAAATACATTTTCTCTCTTTACTCTATTCCCATAATTCGTCCATTGGAATTTTTTTTTTAAACAAAGGTATTAAAGCACAGCAATTTAACCTCATGGCACAACAGCAAAGGCAAAGATACATTATTAAATGTTGTCACAGAATTGTATTACAACAATTTAGCTATAACTATTCACTGTATTGATGTCCAATTGCGTATAGGAATGTTCACTGCATTTGACATTAGAAATATGTAAAAAATGAAGGCCAATTCATTACGTTTTAAGTCTATGAAGAAAAAGAGTGGTTGATGGACAGCGTTGCAATAACAGCCCTGGCAGCGAGTGAAGGCTGCTGCTGTGCTTGTGTTGCGCGCAGGTCTGACTCATCGACTTATATGAAAAGCCTAGGCCTCATGTTGTTTGCTGGTAGGGAGAGTATACATCAATGAAACCCCAGCAGACTAATGAGCAAGATATTGGATTTCCCCCAACTTCTCTTTCTAAGGGGCCTTTGAAGTTGATCGCTTTTGTTTTGTCAGTATCCACAAACCCCTCAGACCTTCCCTTCCCTTGACCTTCCCGACTATGTATGGCCAAGGCTCTAAATTAAAAATGTTCGACTTTAGAAAGCTATGTGCACAACATAAAATGTAGGAGCACCAGAAGAAATATTTGAAGGGCAATTTTCAACCTCATTTTGATTATCTCCAGCACAATACCAGTGTCTATATACAGTTGAAGTTGGAAGTTTACATACACCTTGTCCAAATACATTTAAACTCAGTATTTCACAATTCCTGACATTTAGCCCTAGTAAACATTCCCTGCCTTAGGTCAGTTAGGATCACCACATTATTTTAAGAATGTGAAATGTCAGAATAATAGTAGAGAGAATGATTTATTTCAGCTTTTACTTCTTTCATCACATTCCCAGTGGTCAGAAGTTTACATACACTCGTTAGTATTTGGTAGTATTGCCTTTAAATTGTTTAACTTGGATCAAACATATCTGGTAGCCATCCACAAGCTTCACACAATAAATTGGGTGAATTATCTCATTCCTCCTGACAGAGCTGGTGTAACTGAGTCAGGTTTGTGGGCCTCCTTGCTTGCACATGCTATTTCAGTTATGACCACACATTTTTATAGGATTGAGGTCAGGGCTTTGTGATGGCCACTCCAATTGCTTGACTTTGTTGTCTTTAAGCCATTTTGCCACCACTTTGGAAGTATGCTTGGGGTCATTGTTCATTTGGAAGACCCATTTGCGACCAAGCTTTAACTGATGTCTTGAGATGTTGCTTCAATATACCCACATAATTTTCCTGCCTCATGATGCCATCTATTTTGTGAAGTGCACCAGACCCTCCTGCAGCAAAGCACCCCCACAACATGATACTGCCACCCCCGTGCTTCACGGTTGGGATGGTGTTCTTTGGCTTGCAAGCCTCCCCTTTTTTCCTCCTAACATAATAATGGTCATTATGGCCAAACAGTTCTATTTTTGTTTCGTCAGACCAGAGGACATTGTCCAAAAAGTACGATATTTGTCCCCATGTGCAGTTGTAAACCGTAGTCTGGCTTCTTTATGCCGGTTTTGGAGCAGTTGGCTTCTTCCTTTCAGGTTATGTCGATATATGACAAATTTTAATGTTGATATAGATACTTTTGTACCTGTTTACTCCAGCACCTTCACAAGGTCCTTTGCTGTTGCTCTGGGATTGAAAAATGATGCAGAAAAATTCATACATGCTTTTCTTACTTCTAGGTTAGACTACTACAATTCTCTACTTTCCGGCTACTCAGATAAAGCATTAAATAAACTTCAGTTAGTGCTTAATACAGCTGCTAGAATCCTGACTAGAACCCCCCCCAAAATATCATATTACTCCAGTGCTAGCCTCCCTACACTGGCTTCCTGTTAAGGCAAGGGCTGATTTCAAGGTTTTACTGCTAACCTACAAAGCATTACATGGGCTTGCTCCTACCTATATCTCTGATTTGGTCCTGCCGTACGTACCTACACGTACGCTACGGTCACAAGACGCAGGCCTCCTAATTATCCCTAGAATTTCTAAGTAAACAGCTGGAGGCAGGGCTTTCTCCTATAGAGCTAAATTTTTATGGAATGGTCTGCCTATCCATGTGAGAGACGCAAACTCGGTCTCAACCTTTAAGTCTTTACTGAAGACTCATCTCTTCAGTGGGTCATATGATTGAGTGTAGGCTGGCCCAGGAGTATGAAGGTGAACGGAAAGGCTCTGGAGCAACGAACCACCCTTGCTGTCTCTGCCTGGCCCTCTTTCCACTGGGATTCTCTGCCTCTAACCCTATTACAGGGGCTGAGTCACTGGCTTACTGGTGCTCTTTCATGCCATCTCTAGGAGGGGTGCGTCACTAGAGTGGGTTGAGTCACTGATGTGATCTTCCTGTCTGGGTTGGCGCCCCACTTGGGTTGTGCCGTGGCGGAGATCTTTGTGGGCTACACTCGGCCTTGTCTCAGGATGGTAAGTTGGTGATTGAAGATATCCCTCTAGTGGTGTGGGGGCTGTGCTTTGGCAAAGTGGATGTGGTTATATCCTTCCTGTTTGGCCCTGTCCGGGGGTATCATCGGATGGGGCAACAGTGTCTCCTGACCCCCCTCCTGTCTCAGTCACCAGTATTTATACTGCAGTAGTTTGTGTCGGGGGGCTAGGGTCAGTTTGTTGTATCTGGATTACTTCTCCTGTCTTATCTGGTGTCCTGTGTGAATTTAAGTATGCTCTCTCTAATTCTCTCTTTCTCTCTTTCTTTCTCTCTCTCGGAAGACCTGAGCCCTAGGACCATGCCTCAGGACTACCTGACATGATGACTCCTTGCTGTCCCCAGTCCACCTGGCCGTGCTGCTGCTCCAGTTTCAACTGTTCTGCCTGTGATTATTATTATTTGACCATGCTGGTTATTTATGAATATTTGAACATCTTGGACATGTTCTGTTAAAATCTCCACCCGAAACGGCCAGAAGAGGACTGGCCACCCCACATAGCCTGGTTCCTCTCTAGGTTTCTTCCTCGGTTTTGCCCTTTCTAGGGAGTTTTTCCTAGCCACCGTGCTTCTACACCTGCATTGCTTGCTGTTTGGAGTTTTAGACTGGGTTTCTGTACAGCACTTTGAGATATCAGCTGATGTACGAAGGGCTATATAAATAAATGTGATTTGATTTGCACTTTTTTTGCACCAAATTATGTTTGGAGCGAGCGGTCGCATCCGCATTTCGCTCCGCAGGTAGTATAACTTTTTCATTACATTTCATTACATTTCATTATAGTACAACGGTTTGATTTGTCTAATCTTAGCAATTTCTTCTTAGCTAGCTACATAGCCGTCTTTGTATCAAAGATAATTGCGTAATTATCGTATTTCGTCGTCCTAACGTAGTCTTCACTGCTCTGCCCAGCAGCTAGCCAGCTAGCAAACGTCCACCGATTAGCAGCACTGTAGAAACTATTACACTCAACTGAATGACTTGATTAGTGTAGTGTTAGCTAGCTACATAGCTGTCTTTGCTGTCTTCGTATCCAAGATAATTGTTTAGCTTAGAGTGTGTAGTCTTAGAGTGATTATCTTAATTTACCGAGGTTAGCTAGCCAGCTATAGGAGACACTGCTAGCTAGCCAACAGCTAGCCAACGTCTTCCGAATAGAACTCAACAACCCGGTCGCATTCCGCTTCGCTCCACAGGTAGTATCACATTTTCACTTCATTTCATTACAGTACAACGGTTTGATTTGTTTGATCGTAGCTAGCTACATAGCTAGCTACATAGCCGTCTTTGTATCAAAGATAATTGTGTAGTCTAGAGCGACTTTCTAGGTTAGCTAGCCAGCTATTGTCGTTCTTTTAACGCAACGTAACGTAAACAACACTGCTAGCTAGCCAGCTAGCCCCCGAATAGCAGCACTGTAGAAACTATTACACTCAACGGAACGACTTGATTAGTGTAGTGTCAACAACGCAGCCACTGCCAGCTAGCCTACAAAGTCAACAACGCAGCCACTGCCAGCTAGCCTACTTCAGCAGTACTGTATCATTTTAATAATTTTAGTCAATAAGATTCTTGCTACGTAAGCTTAACTTTCTGAACATTCGAGACGTGTAGTCCACTTGTCATTCCAATCTCCTTTGCATTAGTGTAGCCTCTTCTGTAGCCTGTCAACTATGTGTCTGTCTATCCCTGTTCTCTCCTCTCTGCACAGACCATACAAACGCTCCACACCGCGTGGCCGCGGCCACCCTAATCTGGTGGTCCCAGCGCGCACGACCCACGTGGAGTTCCAGGTCTCCGGTAGCCTCTGGAACTGCCGATCTGCGGCCAACAAGGCAGAGTTCATCTCAGCCTATGTCTCCCTCCAGTCCCTCGACTTCTTGGCACTGACGGAAATATGGATCACCACAGATAACACTGCCACTCCTACTGCTCTCTCTTCGTCCGCCCACGTGTTCTCGCACACCCCGAGAGCTTCTGGTCAGCGGGGTGGTGGCACCGGGATCCTCATCTCTCCCAAGTGGTCATTCTCTCTTTCTCCCCTTACCCATCTGTCTATCGCCTCCTTTGAATTCCATGCTGTCACAGTTACCAGCCCTTTCAAGCTTAACATCCTTATCATTTATCGCCCTCCAGGTTCCCTCGGAGAGTTCATCAATGAGCTTGATGCCTTGATAAGCTCCTTTCCTGAGGACGGCTCACCTCTCACAGTTCTGGGCGACTTTAACCTCCCCACGTCTACCTTTGACTCATTCCTCTCTGCCTCCTTCTTTCCACTCCTCTCCTCTTTTGACCTCACCCTCTCACCTTCCCCCCCTACTCACAAGGCAGGCAATATGCTCAACCTCATCTTTACTAGATGCTGTTCTTCCACTAACCTCATTGCAACTCCCCTCCAAGTCTCCGACCACTACCTTGTATCCTTTTCCCTCTCGCTCTCATCCAACACTTCCCACACTGCCCCTACTCGGATGGTATCGCGCCGTCCCAACCTTCGCTCTCTCTCCCCCGCTACTCTCTACTCTTCCACCCTATCATCTCTTCCCTCTGCTCAAACCTTCTCCAACCTATCTCCTGATTCTGCCTCCTCAACCCTCCTCTCCTCCCTTTCTGCATCCTTTGACTCTCTATGCCCCCTATCCTCCAGGCCGGCTCGGTCCTCCCATCCCGCTCCGTGGCTCGACGACTCATTGCGAGCTCACAGAACAGGGCTCCGGGCAGCCGAGCGGAAATGGAGGAAAACTCGCCTCCCTGCGGACCTGGCATCCTTTCGCTCCCTCCTCTCTACATTTTCCTCTTCTGTCTCTGCTGCTAAAGCCACTTTCTACCACTCTAAATTCCAAGCTTCTGCCTCTAACCCTAGGAAGCTCTTTGCCACCTTCTCCTCCCTCCTGAATCCCCCCCTCCTCCCTCTCTGCAGATGACTTCGTCAACCATTTTGAAAAGAAGGTCGACGACATCCGATCCTCGTTTGCTAAGTCAAACTACACTGCTGGTTCTGCTCACACTGCCCTACCCTGTGCTCTGACCTCTTTCTCCCCTCTCTCTCCAGATGAAATCTCGCATCTTGTGACGGCCGGCCGCCCAACAACCTGCCCGCTTGACCCTATCCCCTCCTCTCTTCTCCAGACCATTTCCGGAGACCTTCTCCCTTACCTCACCTCGCTCATCAACTCATCCCTGACCGCTGGCTACGTCCCTTCCGTCTTCAAGAGAGCGAGAGTTGCACCCCTTCTGAAAAAACCTACACTCGATCCCTCCGATGTCAACAACTACAGACCAGTATCCCTTCTTTCTTTTCTCTCCAAAACTCTTGAACGTGCCGTCCTTGGCCAGCTCTCCCGCTATATCTCTCTCAGAATGACCTGCTTGATCCAAATCAGTCAGGTTTCAAGACTAGTCATTCAACTGAGACTGCTCTTCTCTGTATCACGGAGGCGCTCCGCACCGCTAAAGCTAACTCTCTCTCCTCTGCTCTCATCCTTCTAGACCTATCGGCTGCCTTCGATACTGTGAACCATCAGATCCTCCTCTCCACCCTCTCCGAGATGGGCATCTCCGGCGCGGCCCACGCTTGGATTGCGTCCTACCTGACAGGTCGCTCCTACCAGGTGGCGTGGCGAGAATCTGTCTCCTCACCACGCGCTCTCACCACTGGTGTCCCCCAGGGCTCTGTTCTAGGCCCTCTCCTATTCTCGCTATACACCAAGTCACTTGGCTCTGTCATAACCTCACATGGTCTCTCCTATCATTGCTATGCAGACGACACACAATTAATCTTCTCCTTTCCCCCTTCTGATGACCATGTGGCGAATCGCATCTCTGCATGTCTGGCAGACATATCAGTGTGGATGACGGATCACCACCTCAAGCTGAACCTCGGCAAGACGGAGCTGCTCTTCCTCCCGGGGAAGGACTGCCCGTTCCATGATCTCGCCATCACTGTTGACAACTCCATTGTGTCCTCATCCCAGAGCGCTAAGAACCTTGATTCTTCTGTTTGAGTAGTGCAAGTCAAAGTTAGTAGGTTTCTCACAACGATTGATCATTGAAACTGAAGATCTGATCTGAAGATCCGATTCTGTGAACCTGAGAAGTGTTCACAGAATGTTTAAAGGTGTCTTAAATAAGAAAAACAATCTCTAGGATGAAATACGTAGTATGTAGAGTCCAAATATGGATCATGTCATAATTTGCAGAAAGTTGTTGACACATCAACCAGGATTAAGTGGCAGAGTAATTTGTGACTAACACTTCAGTCTCCCCTGGTTTAGCAGTTGTATGCGTGAGTCATGCCAGTAGTGGTGTTGTCGCAAAATTAGGAACCCATGATATTGAGCTGCACCACCTTTTGCCTTCAGAACAGCCTTAATTTGTCAGGGCATGGACTCTACAAGTTGACAAAAGTGTTCCGCAGGGATACTGGACCATGTTGACTCCAATGCTTCCTATAGTTGTGTCAAGTAGGCTGGGTGTCATTTGGGTGATAGACCATTCTTAATACACAAGGGAAACTGTTAAGTGTGAAAAACCCAACAGTGTTGCAGTTCTTGACACACTCAAACCGGTGCACCTGGCACCTACTACTATACCCTGTTCAATGGCACTGAATGGCACTCATACAATCCATATCTCAATTGTCTCAAGGCCTCAATTTGTCATGTATTGTATTGTCATGTCTTGTCCCTGTGCTTTCTCTTCTCTTCGTTTACCCCTGCTGGTTGTATTAGGTTTCTTTCTCTCTCTTTATCCCTCTCTCTCTCTATCGTTCCGTTCCTGCTTCCAGCTGTTCCTCATTCTCCTAACGACCTCGTTTACTCTTTCACACCTGTCCCCTATTTTGCCCTCTGATTAAGTCTCTATTTCTCTCTCTGTTTCTGCTTCTGTCCTTGTCGGATTCTTGTTTGCGTTGCCTTTGTTCCGTCCTGTTGTATTCTGCCTCGTCTTCAGATACTGCGTGTGAGCAGGTGTCTCTATCCGCTACGGCCCGTGCCTACCCGAAGGGACCTGCAGTCTGTTGCCGCTAGTCCTGCAACTCTCCTCAACAACTAGAAGGGGGACTCTCCTGTTAAACTAGAGGATTTGTGTTTTCCCTGTTTGGACTTCCCCTGTAATGTTTGAGGATTTATGTTTTCCCTGTTTGGACATTAAAAGACTCTGTTTCTGTTATATCGCTTTTGGGTCCTCACTCACCTGCATAACACAATTGTCTAAAATCCTTCTTTAACCTGTCTCATCCCCTTCATCTACATTGATTTGAAGTGGATGTAACAGGTGACATCAATAAGGGATCATAACTTTCACCTGGATTCACCTGGTCAGTCTGTCATAGAAAGAGCAGGTATTCCTAATATTTTGGTCACTCAGTGTATATCAAAACGCCTATTACACATTGTTAAGCACATCAAAAACATTTCTTAGCTATTAATTATTATCTATAGATAATGTGTCAGTGTTCCACAGGGAATGTTCAGGGGCCAGTTCACATGGAAAATGCTGAACTGAGGAAGTGGTAGTTTCTACAGTCAAGGGTCTGAGAGCCCATTTTATTTTCTGAGTATATTCAGTTTCTGCTGCTTCCTCTCTCTCAGACAGCTTGGCTGTAGTCTAACACCTGCTGCAGAGACTGTCTGGGGCTGACCTGCAAAACACTGACTCAGAAAACCCTAGTACGCCTGTAACCGTAACAGGGAGCCACACACACACACAAACACACACTACACACGATTTAAATTTCCATTATAATAAAAACATTGTAGTATAATCCATTTGGTCAATTTTATTTGTAGATTCTATTAGTTGTAGAGTTATAGTAATTTATAGAGTGGTCCAGCTACAGGTTCTTTTGTCAAAGTAGAAACTAAAACTATAATACAATATAAACCACACAGTGGCACAGGTGAAATTAAAAGCACTAGTGCATGAACAATTGTAAAGGGATTGCATTAATAAATAGTGTAAATATATTTGTGACAGGATATAAAAACAATCATTTGTTGATTTAATCGGACACAATATTGTGCCCTTATGTGTGCCTTTAAGCATGAATCAATCTTGTCTTCTCTTTATGCTTTGGGTCCACATTCAGCACAGTGCTTCGGGGCTTTGTGTGAGTAAGACCCACAAATAAATCGGTTGCACTGCACACAGTTTCATTGGCCATGTTTCTTGTGCACCTGCCGCAGGTGTCACATAATCTCTCTGATGCGCTTACATGGCATGGTCTCTCTGAAGCGGTTGCATGAAAACGACCACCCCATACCTATCAGACCAAAATGACTCCACACCATGCTCTTTCTATTCTGTCCCACGTACTGTTCCCTTTTCTGTGCCCATGAGCTACAGTACAATATCTGATGTGCTGTGTCATAACTCTCTCTCCCTGGTGAGGATCAAAGGCGCCAGATCAGCTTGGCACAGGGCTGATAGATAGCCAATTGCCAGGGAAAAGGCAGAGCGCTAGATTCAAATAAAATATTATAAAATTCAAACTGTCATTAAATCACACATGCAAGATAGCAAATTAAAGCTACATTCGTTGTGAATCCAGCCAACATGTCAGATTTCAAAAAGGCTTTTTGGCGAAAGCATAAGAAGCTATTATCTGATGATAGCACAGCAGTAAACAAAGAGAGAAATAATATTTCAACCCTTCAGGCGCTACACAAAACGCAGAAATAAAATATAAAACATGCCTCACCTTTGACGAGCTTCTTTTGTTGGCACGCCAATATGTCCCATAAACATCACAAATGGTCCTTTTGTCCGATTAATTCCGTCCTTATATATCGAAAATGTCCATTTATTTGGCTTTTTTTTGTGATCCAGAAAAAAACTGCTTCCAATTTGCGCAAAGTCACTACAAAATATCTCAAAAGTTACCTGTAAACTTTGCCAAAACATTTCAAAATACTTTTGTAATACAACTTTAGGTATTTTTAAACGTTAATAATCAATCAAATAGAAGACGGGTCTATCTGTTTTCAATAGAGAGGAAACTAACGCTACTTTTGAAGTCTTGCCCAAATCTCAACAGCGTTACCCTTTTCTAAGATGGCCGTACTTCTTCATTGCACAAATGAATAACCTCAAACAAATTCCAAAGACTGGTGACATCCAGTGGAAGCGGTAAGAACTGCAAACAAGTGCCTAAGAAATATTGTTTCCCCATGAGACCCATTGAACAGACAGCGACCTCAAAAATAAATAATTCTGAATGGTTAGTCCTCGGGGTTTTGCCTGCTACATATTTTCTGTTAATCTCACAGACATGATTCAAACAGTTTTAGAAACATCAGAGTGTTTTCTATCCAAATCTACTAATAATATGCATATCTCATATTCTTGGCATGAGTAGCAGGAAGTTGAAATTGGGCACGCTATTGATCCAAAAGTGAAAATTCTGCCCCCTATCCCAAAGGGGTTTTAAACGTAGTAGGTAATTATTTGATAAATAGCAGTCATCACATTAATTATAGTCACGACAGCTGCAACATCTGTATGTCACACAAACTTGTCACTCTTTTCAAACCAAACCGTGCCATCCCTCCCAGACTCCTGTTACACCGTGGCAGTTGGGATCACCATCTCAGTTGGCTCTGTTCTGTTTTTGTTCTGCGGCGAGGCTAAGGCATCGGAGGTGGAGGTTCAAAGTCAACATCAGAATTAGATGAAGACTCTTCATCAGCAACGTTGATTTCAAGCTCAATATCCAGTCCTCTATCTGACTCCATCTCATCTAACTTCTGCAGCATTTGCAATGCTGTCAGTGCGCCCATTCGTTTGGTTTGACTTGCCATTGTGAACTACGTACATTATTGTATTAGTCACATGCGCCAAATACAACAGTGAAATGCTTACTTACGAGCCCCTAACCATTTTACAAAAAATTATAAGAATAAGAGATAAAAGTAACAAGTTATTAAAGAGGAGCAGTAGAAAATAACAATACATACAGGGGGAGCAGGCACAGAGTCAATGTGCGGGTGAAACGGGTAGTTGAGGTAGTACAGTGCCTTACGAAAGTATTCGGCCCCCTTGAACTTTGCGACCTTTTGCCACATTTCAGGCTTCAAACATAGATATAAAACTGTATTTTTTTGTGAAGAATCAACAACAAGTTGGACAAAATCATGAAGTGGGACGACATTTATTGGATAGTTCAAACTTTTTTAACAAATCAAAAACTGAAAAATTGGGCGTGCAGAATTATTCAGCCCCCTTAAGTTAATACTTTGTAGCGCCACCTTTTGCTGTGATTACAGCTGTAAGTCGCTTGGGGTATGTCTCTATCAGTTTTGCACACCGAGAGACTGAAATGTTTTCCCATTCCTCCTTGCAAAACAGCTCGAGCTCAGTGAGGTTGGATGGAGAGCATGTGTGAACAGCAGTTTTCAGTTCTTTCCACAGATTCTTGATTGGATTCAGGTCTGGACTTTGACTTGGCCATTCTAACACCTGGATATGTTTATTTTTGAACCATTCCATTGTAGATTTTGCTTTATGTTTTGGATCATTGTCTTGTTGGAAGACAAATCTCTGTCCCAGTCTCAGATCTTTTGCAGACTCCATCAGGTTTTCTTCCAGAATGGTCCTGTATTTGGCTCCATCCATCTTAACCATCTTCCTGTCCCTGCTGAAGAAAAGCAGGCCCAAACCAAGATGCTGCCACCACCATGTTTGACAGTGGGGATGATGTGTTCAGGGTGATGAGCTGTGTTGCTTTTACGCCAAACATAACGTTTTGCATTGTTGCCAAAAAATTCAATTTTGGTTTCATCTGACCAGAGCACCTTCTTCCACATGTTTGGTGCATCTCCCAGGTGGCTTGTGGCAAACTTTAAACAACACTTTTTATGGATATCTGTAAGAAATGGCTTTCTTCTTGCCACTCTTCCATAAAGGCCAGATTTGAGCAATATACGACTGATTGTTGTCCTATGGACAGAGTCTCCCACCTCAGCTGTAGATCTCTGCAGTTCATCCAGAGTGATCATGGGCCTCTTGGCTGCAACTCTGATCAGTCTTCTCCTTGTATGAGCTGAAAGTTTAGAGGGACGGCCAGGTCTTGGTAGATTTGCAGTGGTCTGTTACTCCTTCCATTTCAATATTATCGCTTGCACAGTTCTCCTTGGGATGTTTAAAGCTTGGGAAATATTTTTGTATCCAAATCCGGCTTTAAACTTCTTCACAACAGTATCTCGGACCTGCCTGGTATGTTCCTTGTTCTTCATGATGCTCTCTGCGCTTTTAACGGACCTCTGAGACTATCACAGTGCAGGTGCATTTATATGGAGACTTGATTACACACAGGTGGATTGTGTTTATCATCATTAGTCATTTAGGTCAACATTGGATCATTCAGAGCTCATCACTGAACTTCTGGATTTTGCACGCCCAATTTTTCAGTTTTTGATTTGTTAAAAAAGTTTGAAATATCCAATAAATGTCATTCCACTTCATGATTGTGTCCCACATGTTGTTGATTATATATATATATATATATATAGTATATATATATATAGTTTTATATCTTTATGTTTGAAGCCTGAAATGTGGCAAAAGCTCGCAAAGTTCAAGAGGGCCGAATACTTTCGCAAGGCACTGTATGTACATGTAGGTAGAGGTAATTAAGGTGACTATGCATAGATGACATCAGAGAGTTACAGTGGTGTGGAGAAGGGATGGGGGGCAATGTGAAAATTCTAGATGTTCAGGATTCTTACGGCTCGGGAGTAGAAGCTGTTTAGAAGCCTCTTGGACATAGACTTGGCGCTCCGGTAACGCTTGCCGTGTGGTAGCAGAGAGAACAGTCCATGACTAGGTTGGCTGGAGTCTTTGACAATTTTCAGGGCCTTCCTCTGACACCGCCTGGCATAGAGGTCCTGGATGGCAGGAAGCTTGGCCCCAGTGATGTCCTGGGCCATTCACACTACCCTCTGTAGTGCCTTGAGGTCGAGCAGATGCCATACCAGGCAGTGATGCAACCAGTCAGGATACTCTCGATGGTGCAGCTGTAGAACCTTTGAGGATTTGAGGACTAAATATTTTTAGTCTCCTGAGGTGGAATAGGTTTTGTTGTGCCCACTTCACGACTGTCATGGTGTGCTTGGACCATGTTAGTTTGTTTGTGACGTGGACACCAAGGAACTTGAAGCTCTCAACCTGCTCCACTGCAGCCCCGTCGATGAGAATGGAGGCGTGCTGGGTGCTCTCTTTCCTGTAGTCCATAACCATCTCCATTGTCTTGATCACATTGAGGGAGAGGTTGCTGTCCTGGCACCGCACTGCCAGGTCTTTGACCTCCTCCTTACAAGCTGTCTCGTTGTTGTCAGTGATCAGGCCTACCACTGCTATGTCATCGGCAATTTTAATCATGGTGTTGGAGTCGTGCCTGGCCGTGCAGTCATGCGTGAACAAGGAGTACAGTTGGGGGCTGAACAACTGCCTCTGAGGGGCCCCTGTGTTGAGGATCAGTGTGGCGGATGTGTTGTTACCTACCCTTACTACCTGGGGGCGGCCCGTCAGGAAGTCCAGGATCCAGTTGCAGAGGGAGGTGTTAAGTCCCAGGGTCCTTAGCTTAAGGATGAGCTTTGAGGGCACTATGGTGTTGAACGCTGAGATGTAGCCAATGAAAAGCATTCTCACATAGGTGTTCCATTTGTCCAGGTGGGAAAGGGCAGTGTGGAGTGCAATAGAGACTGCATCATCTGTGGATCTGTTGGGGTGGTATGCAAATTGGAGTGGGGTCTAGGGTTTCTGGGATGATGGTGTTGATGTGAGCCATGACTAGCCTTTCAAAGCACTTCATGGCTAGAGACGTGAATGCTACGGGTCGGTGGTAATTTAGGCAGGCTACCTTAGTGTTAT